>NC_090055.1:1019501-1037001 GCF_038355195.1 Osmerus mordax
ATCCTATAAGCCGGGAGTGGCCTGTATGTCGATGAGATGCGTCGAAAACCATTAAGTCCCTTCACTACTTGACTTGATTAAGTTACCCATCTGGGCCCCAGTAATTGACCTTTTCCAACGAAGACAGACTAATAAGATTTCCACAACAGGAAAGACAGACCTGTTGTAATAATTGTCTACGTGACGCTGTGTTGGAAAGTTTTGTCTAAGGTCAAGTCATACTTCGTCATGTTTGTGAGTCGGTGACTCAACTCTGACGGTTTGGTGCGCGTGTGTACCTGTCCCAGGCCGCGCAAAGTCTGAAGTTTTGCTCGAGACGGTCTGAGTTAACGAACACGTCTTCCGCAGTTAAAGAGACGACTGCGGGGGAAAGGTGAACTGAAAGTGAAATTCAAAAGGAGACTTAAAATACAAATTGGAGCTTATGATTTTTGGTCTAGTATGAATAACAAACATTTCAAAATCTGAAAGTTGACAACACACTTAAACAAATAGATTGAGAGATGGTTATCTGGCTCCAAATCAGATTCTTGTTCTGTGGCTCCGCCCACCACTAAGCTGGCCATGCAGTAGCCTACATCCCCACTCAGATTTGGGTTGTATAACCACAACAAGAAACATCATAATGCAACACTAATCCCTTCCATGGCAGGCCACAGATAGACACACTAACATAACCAGACAGAGAAATGGTTTGTTGTGTAGGTCCACGAACATGTACATGACAGAGACACACACACGCACACACACACGCACGCACACACACACACACACACACACACTCACACACACACACTACCCTTTCCTACCCCTACCCATTTAAGCCTACACCCTCTCACTTAGTCTCTTGGTCAGACACACTGATGACTTTACCAAGAAGTCCTTAGCTGTAAACCTCATAAATTCATAATTTGGAGTTCTGGAGAATGCTCACTGACACACTGGAAGAGCTATAATCTCACCGGCTTCTCTATTTTTACCACTTTTTAATGTATAATCTCTCCCCCTTCCTGCTTGATCCCTTGATACCCATTTTTCTCTTTATTTACTTTTCTTTTTTCAACTCTCACTCTCTCTTTCTCTAACCCTCACTGTCTTCCCCACCCTCTCTTTCTCTCTTCTCCTCTTTCTCTCTTCTCTTCTCTCTCTCTCTCTTCTCTCTCTCTCTCTCTCTCTCTCTCTTCTCTCTCTCTCTCTCTCTCTCTCTCTCTCTCTCTCTCTCTCTCTCTCTCTCTAACCCTCTCTCTCTCTATCTCCCTCTCTCTCTCTCTCGAGTTATTCAGTCCAGATGTCCTGTAGCTGTCATCCCACTTCATTACAGCGTCACAAGGCCACCTGCGTCTCTGCTCCCTAATGACCAATCAGCTGCGGCTCTGCTCCCTAATGACCAATCAGGCAGCTGACCAGTGAATCAGCCAATCAGGCATCTGACCAGTGAATTGGCAGGTTAGCCCAGTGGGCCTGTGATGCTAATGGTTTTCCCTGCCTCGTGGGGTTTATCTGACACGGACGGTCTCCATGGTGACCCTCAGAGAGTGGAGCAGGGCCCTGCGCCTCAGGACTAACAGTTAGATTGTTGTTTGTTGTTGAACATCACTGGTCTGTTGGTGCTTGTCTGACGTTCAGCCTGGCTGATTTAATGATTATGGCTTAATCCTCTTTACTCTGCTAGCCCTGTGGGGATTTGACACCACAGCATTGTGTGTGTGTGTGTGTGTGTGTGTGTAGTAGGGGTAGTACTGTGCCAGCCATGCATCAGTTACAGTACATGACAGGTGGAGAGACATGTTTTTCTTGGCCTTTTACAGACCTGTTTTTGGTGCTCTACATGTCTCTACTTGTGAGTGTGTGTGTGAGTGTGTGTGTGTGTGTGTGAGTGCTACATGTGTGTGTGTGTGTAGTAAGTGAGAGAGAGAGAATAATTGTGTTTCTTTTAGCCAAATTCAGTCATCATTTGTACTCTGTGGCAACATGGTCACGAGGGAGTTTGTATAGATCCCACAGTGTGTGTCCTCAGAGCTCACGTCCAGTAAAAAGGTGTGGCGTTCATTTCCAATAAATCAGTGAGTAAAACATGCCCACATACACACACGCACATACACACACGCACATACACACACACACACATGCTTGGGGGCCAAGGAAGAGTGTCTGGTGTGTGTTAATATTAGCTTCAGCCAACATTCCACAGTCCCCCTGTTACTATACTCAACTCTGTCAGCTGTGTGTGTGTGTGTCGTGTGAGTGTGTGTGTGTGAGTGTGTGTGAGTGTGTGTGACTCCCTCCATCCGTCTGTCTGTACCTGCCTGTTCCTCTCCCCATCTCTACTCCCTCGCTTCCTCTGACCAGCTGGTTCTGTTCTAGCAGAATTGGTTCTTTATCACTCTATGTCTCTCACTCTCACTCTCTCTCTCTGTCTCTATCTCACTCTCTCTCTCTCTCTCTCTCTCTGTCTTTCTTCTTCTCTCTCTCTGAGACTCTGAGACTGAGGCTTGTCATAGCTTGTATGGCCTAGAGGTTGGTGTTGGGCACAATGGTGTTACTGTCTGAAGCCTCTTCTTATAACTCTCTCTCTCTCTCTCTCTCTCTCTCTCTCTCTCTCTCTCTCTCTCTCTCTCTGTCTCTCTCTCTCTCTCTCTCTCTCTCTCTCTCTCTCTCTCTCTCTCTCTCTCTCTCTCTCTCTCTCTGTCTCTCTCTCTCTCTCTCTCTCTCTCTCTCTGTCTCTCTTCTCTCTCTCTCTCTCTCTCTCTCTCTCTCTCTCTCTCTCTCTCTCTCTCTCTCTCTCTCTCTCTCTCTCTCTGTCTCTCTGTCTCTCTCTCTCTCTCTCTCTCTCTCTCTGTCTCTCTCTCTCTCTCTCTCTCTCTCTCTCTCTCTCTCTGTCTCTCTCTCTCTCTCTCTCTCTCTCTCTCTCTCTCTGTCTCTCTCTCTCCTCTCTCTCTCTCTCTCTCTCTCTCTCTCTCTCTCTCTCTCTCTCTCTCTCCTGTCTCTATCTCTTTCTACCACACCTTACATCATCACTGCCCAACGATTTCTCAGTCTGTCTCTCTGCCCCTCTAATCCAAGAATAACAAGAGATAGAACACTACACACACACACACACACACACACAAACTCAGATTACTGGCAACTATTAATCGCCCCCGTCTGACCCATGGGTGCAGAAATCCTGCTGTTGTCTTTATACTTATATAAACAGACGTACGTAACAGGGTTTACGCTCTTCATAGGATAGTGTGTGTGCTATAAAATAGATAGTAAATCTGCAAGTTAATGCTGGTAGCTCTATTTTCTGAACATGTCGAGTCATTTTCTATGTGATCGTCCAGAAGGAGACATAACCTACATTGGAACAATCAGTGAAAGCAGCTTAATGTAAGGTTACCCCCATCATTGGACTGTTTTGCTGACATAACAGCCCTCCTCACAGAAAAAACACACAGATTTTGCACCCATCTCTTAATTCACCCCCCCCCCCCCCCCCGACTCGATCCACCCCCAGTTCTTCCTCTTGCCTCCTTATCCAGTCCTTAACAGAGTAAAAGGGACAGAAAGACACGCTGTCCACTCATTCCAGATCGCTGTAGGTCTCAGGCACTGTGCTGACTCACTGCAACACACTGACATGGGTCACATGACCCCTTGTGCTGGTACATCACACTCACACACACACACACACACACACACACACACACACACACACACTCACACACACACTCACACACACACACACACACTCACACACACACACACACACTCACACACACACACACACACACACACACTGTCCCCCAGTGGAATGCATATCAAACCAACCCTTTGCAAAAACAGCATTGTCTTTGCTATTCATCCGAGGTCTTGTGTAAGGGAGAGATATGGAGGGAGAGAGATGGAGGGAGGGAGGGAGAGGGGAGGAGAAAGATGGAGGGAGGGAGATGGAGGGAGAAAGGAGAGGAGAGAGATGAAGGGAGGGAGAGGGGAGAGCATAACAAAGAGGGCAACCAGAGAGGGGGGATGGGTAGAGGGTGAAAGAGAGTAAGCAAGAGAAAGGGGTTTGTGTTAAGAAATTAGCCAGGATAAAGAGCTCCGGTATATTATGTCAGCTTTAAGAGAGAGGGCAGAATGGGAGAGGGGGATGGGCGGAGGGAGGGAGGATAAAGGAGAGACAGACAGAGGGAGGAGAGGCAGGACAGTGATGGATGAAAGGAGGGCTGAGATCTGGGCCTGAATGAGAGCTTCGGTGGTGTCAATGTTTTTTTAAAAGCTCTCAACCTTTTTTCAAAAGCTGTCCTCATAAAAATCTCCTTCTCTCCTCCTACTTTCTCCCTCTTTGCCCCTCTCCCTCTTTCACACACCACTAGAATATTCAACGCTGGTAGAAAGTGGTGATGACAGCTATAATCCAGGTTGCAACAAAGAAGTTAAAACACCTAAACAGACCACTGCCTGGAGGAGCTGGTGTTGTGCCCGGCCTGTACCCACCCCAGGCTGGTGTTGTGCCCGGCCTGTACCCACCCCAGGCTGGTGTTGTGCCCGGCCTGTACCCACCCCAGGCTGGTGTTGTGCCCGGCCTGTACCCACCCCAGGCAGGTGTTGTGCCCGCCTGTACCCACCCCAGGCTGGTGTTGTGCCCGGCCTGTACCCACCCCAGGCTGGTGTTGTGCCCGGCCTGTACCCACCCCAGGCTGGTGTTGTGCCCGGCCTGTACCCACCCCAGGCTGGTGTTGTGCCCGGGCCTGTACCCACCCCAGGCTGGTGTTGTGCCCGGCCTGTACCCACCCCAGGCTGGTGGGAGGTCGGACACCAGAGAGGCTGTCATAGCCAGCCCCTGGTGGTCCATCTCTTCTAGTCTGGTTAGGAAGTGAGTAGAGCTGTGTGAGAGTGATCCCTGGTCCCTACTGACCTGCTCCCCACCATGAGACAACAGGTGTCCAAGGGAACAACACAAACGCTGTGTGGAACAACACAAACGCTGTGTGTGAGAGTGTGTTGTGTAAGAGTGTGTGTGTGAGTGTGTGTGTGTGAGAGTGTGTGTGAGAGTGTGTGTGTGTGTGTGAGAGTGTGTGTGTAAGTGAACTGACAGATTTTATGACCACACGATGTGTGAGCAAACTACAAACGTCTTGTCATGACATTCCTGTGTTAGTGGGTGTGTGTGTTTGTGTGTGTCGGCTATCCAGTACCTAGTAGCACTTGGTAGGAGTGTACATCTGTTTTGTGTTTCCGTGCTGACTGGTGTGTGTGTGTGTGTAATAAGACTGCTGTACTGACTCAGGGGAGGGGTGTGAGGGTGGTCACCCTGAGGTCTCTTCCTGACCTGACTGAGATTCTCTTCAGTTGGACCTGGGGTTGGATCTGGGGTTGGACCTGGGGTTGGGGGTTCAAGAGAGACCAGGAGAGGACAGATGAGAGGCAGAAAGTGTTGGAAAGGAAGAAAGATGAAATCGCCTTCAGCCCTGCCTGTTTACTGTCCATAGAGCTCAGTTACACACACACACACAGAGGCTTCCAGTCAGCTCTGATAAACAGATGTGCTCTTCGTGCTGTAGGCGTGGGAGATCTTCAGAGAACCTCTCTCTCACACACACACACACACACACACACGCACACACACTGGAACTGAGTAGCAGGGGTGTGAAGGGATGTGGGAGGTGTGTGTTGTTTTTCTCACATTTACACACACACACACACACACACACACACACACACACACACACACACACACCACGGTCATTCACAGACATGTAGCTATCACATTAATGTGAGTTTCACTCTCCCGAGAACTGTCAGTCAGAGGGAAGGACGAACGAGGAAGAGAGAGAAAGACGAGACTGTTCAACACCAGAGAACTCTGATGAAAGAGAATGGGGGAGGAAAAGACAGAGCAAGAAGAATATGGAAAGCGAGTGAGGAGAAAGAGAGAGTGCTTGTGTTCCAGTTCTGAGGCTCTGGCCCTCGTTCAACTGGCATCAATCAGGCAGTAAGCTGTGGTGTCACAGAGCTGTATCAAGCGCACTCATGGATCCCGTCAAATTACCAAATAATCCCTCAAAATAATTTACAAAGTCAAAGATTTGTCTTAAAATCACAGCTGGGAGAAGTGTGTGTGTGTGGGAGGAGGGGTGTGTGTGGGAGGAGGGGTCTGTCGGCCTCAGGCAAATCCGAGGGGGGTAATCGCCCCCCTCTCCTCCTTTAGGGAACAACACTGGCCCCTGACAGGCTTTTAATCACACAGAGGAGGAGGGAGCAGGAGGGAGAGAGACTAAACGGGTTTCTAAAAGTCTTGATGGTGGCTTGTGTTGGGATTAGCAACAAGAGAATCCGTTTTGTGGGCTTTACGACAGGCGCAGGCTTTAATGGGTGAAGCGGTTAGGCCGCTGACAAGGAGAGTGTGTGGGAATGAAGTGAATCCATTTAGAAGAAAACCAGTCTCTCTTCAGACAGAAGCACTTGAGCTTCCTTGTGCAGCCCTGTTATTAAGAGTCAAAGGAAAGAAACCAGAAAAGAAAAAGAAGAAACAAGCCAAGATTGCAGGTTGTTTGTTCGAATTAAGTTCTCTACAGATCAGTGTTTTCCTCAATAACTGTCAGATCCAAACTCGCCCGCGTCCACTCTTACAACACACAAACACAAGTCTGCAGGCTTAGCTGAGGATACACACCTTGTTGAAAGGGCATTGATTCTAGTTGGAGTGAGACGGGGGCTAACAAACACTGAGCCGGGCTGCGATAACAATGCATGCTGAGACAAGCCGGATAGCACCAGCTGACACACACACACACACTCACACACACACACAGCGAGGAGGGGCCTGTGTTGCGAGCCCGTCATGCAGACAGTGAGTCTGAGGCCTAACAAGAGGCCCTTACTGGAGCCTACATCTACACAGCACAGCCCATCACTGGACACCCTCCTGACCCCACCGCTTTGATGCTGGGGCACACACACATGCAAACACACACACACACACACACATGCAAACACACACACACACATATACACAATAACTCTCTCTGTCCAGGGACAGAGTTAATAGATAAGAGCTCATTAACCCTGCCAATGTAATCAGTGTGATATGTTAATGTCTGTGCCTGAGCTGAACAGACATGTGGGGCTGAGCCACAGCAGGAGTAGCCTGCCAGACACACACACACACCGCCTGCCAGACACACACACACACCGCCTGACAGACACACACACACACACCATTGGACCTAACAGCTTAAACCTGAATGTCAATTATGTTTGATTACAAAATACAGAAATATCCTCTTTTTAGAACACACTTTGTTTGCCTGATTAGCAATCGAGAGGCAAGCACAGTGAGAGAGTGAGAGAGAGAGAAGAGAGAGAGAGAGACAGAGAGAGAGACAGAGAGAGAGACACAGAGAGAGAGAAGGCTTAACCAAGAGCCATAAAAAGCAAAAGAGAGGGTGTCTAGATGAAGAGACACTGCAGTCTGGACTGTCTCTCTCTCCCCTGCTGTCTCCCTCCCCCCCTACTCTCTCCCTTTGATGGGAGAGAGTAGGGAGAGACAGGGTGAAAAGACACTAATGAGGGAAAACAGTCACACCCACGACAAACCAACAGGTGATGAAGGGACAGACAGAAGGAAGAGAGGGGGGCGAGCGAGAACAGCCATACATGCAGTGAGCCAGATGGATGGAAAGAGAGAAAGGGTTTGTTTAGGGCAGAATGACTTAACAGTCTACTAGGCCGTGAGAAGAATAGAAGTGAGACTCTATTTAGTATGAAAGCAAGTAACCAGCCAGGCTGAATCCTCACAACAACAAGTGATCTGATGGAAAGAACGAGAGAGAGAGAGATGTAGGGATGGGCCAGACTGAAAGAAGAGGGTGGAACAGAGACTGATGAAGGGCTTGCGTGCAGGTGTGTTATAGGGTTTGTTGTTTTGTCCTATCAAAACAAAGTCAACTGGTCCGCCTTGCCTGGTTAGCTTCTAATTCTGCCTGTGTACCGACAGGTTAGCATGAGCCGTCCTTCAGAGCGCTCGCACGCGCTCGCTGTTACCGCTGAGTCACTGGCAGCTCTGACGTGTTTTGGAGTGTGGCTCGTGCGCCCGCTCACGTGTGTGTGTTTGCGGTTGTTATGCGTGTGAATCCGTGTGTTTCAGCCTGCGTTGCCATGGCGGCCAGGTGTGCCACCAAGTGTGAACATGACAGCAAGCTCAGGCTGCTCCTGCTGTCCCTTCAAATCTGGGTTGGCAGCTTTTGGCAAACCTGTACAGCCTTTAGCTAACAAGTCTCTCTCTCCCCGCCCCCCCTCTCTCTATCTCTCTCTCTCTCTCTCTCTCTCTGTAGCTTTCTGTGGGACGACTACACAGTGGACGTGCGTATCAACGACTACCTGGACATCATCTGCCCTCACTACACCCGCGGTGAGCTTCCTTCCCAGGAGGCCGAGCGTTACGTCCTGTACATGGTGGAGCGTGAGGACTATGAGGTGTGCAAGCCTCACTCCTTCGATCAGCTGCGCTGGGAGTGTTCCCGCCCCCTTCGCCGCTCACGCACCCGAGAGGTTCTCCGAGAAGTTCCAGCGCTTCACTCCCTTCACCCTGGGCAAGGAGTTCCGGCGGGCGAGAGCTACTACTACATCTGTAAGCATGAAACGCTGCTCCCCCAGGCTGACCCACGTCACTCTGACAACATACGCTGGCCCATACACTGGCCCATACGCTGGCCCATACACTGGCCATACGCTGGCCCATACACTGGCCCATACGCTGGGCCCATACGCTGGCCCATACGCTGGCCAATTACACTGGCCATACACTGGCCATACACTGGCCCATTACGCTGGCCCATACGCTGGCCCCATACGCTGGCCCATACGCTGGCCCATACGCTGGCCCATACGCTGGCCATAGTACGCTGGCCCATACGCTGGCCCATACGCTGGCCCATACGCTGGCCCATACACTGGCCCATACACTGGCTGGCCCATACGCTGGCCCATACACTGGCCCATACGCTGGCCCATACACTGGCCCATACGCTGGCCCATACACTGGCCCATACGCTGGCCCATACGCTGGCCCCATACGCTGGCCATTGAACTGGCTGACACAATTCCAGGTTCAACCAGTTGGTTCCAAAACATGTTGGAACGAGTTACATCAGTGACATAGAACGTCATAAACAAAGTACCTCTGAGTTATGACTAATGTCTACACAGCATCACGACTCTACACAGCATCATAACCCTACACAGCATCATGTGTATAATTACATCACGACTGTTGCTACTTCTGGTACATAGTATACCACTAATGACACACCCTCAGAAGCAGGTGAACAGACAGAATCACGATGTTGTGAAGTTCGATGGGTGTATTCAATCTCTCTCTCCTCTCTCTCCCTCTCTCCCTCCAGCTAAGCCGCTGCACCACCATGGGCAGGAGTGTCTGAGACTGAAGGTGGATGTAGTGGGACATCACGGTAAGCTGTCCTCTTCTCTGTGGTGACATGGGCTGGGGTCAGAGGTCAGGGGGTCGGGTGGCTCTGCTTAGCTCGAACTGGTGACGGCGCTGATGTTGTCTTCCCTTCTAACCCAGCAGGCTCTGTAAAGACCCAGGCAGACAGAGGGAAGGTGGAGGAGATGGAGAAAGCGATGGATGGAGGTAAAGGAAAGGTTGGCGTCACTGGAGGAGTTCACAACCCATCCAACAGGTTACCAGCAGGTGTGTGTCTCTGTCCAGCTCACCTCCACATGCCACACAGGTCGTGTTTACACAAACCTTACAACTATCATTTCAACAGTCTTTATTTCTGGAGGGAACATTCCAACAGCACCAGACACATTCCCCTGACTTAATCTTCTGGAATGAGAGTGACGCATGTTCCACTGGCTCTGTTTGTATTCGGGAGCGATAAAAAGGCAGCACATTTGAACCCTCCTTCTCTCTCTCTCCCTCCCTCTCTCTCTCTCTCTCCCTCCCTCCCTCTCTCTCTCTCTCTCTCCCTCTCTCTCTCTCTCTCTCTCTCTCTCTCTCTCTCTCTCTCTCTCTCTCCCTCCTCTCTCCAGATGACCCTGCTGCCATGGAGCCTAATGTCCAGAGGAGCGTGGGCAGCGCAGGAGTCCAGCTTGTCTCCGTCTCCCTCTCCTTCACCATGATCCCTGTGTTACTAGCCCTGCTCCTGAGCCTGCTCCTGAGCCTGCACTGAGTCTGAGCCAGGACACTCCACCCTGCCCCTGCCCCCCAGAGACTATCCTCCCAGTGCTGGGCCCACCCTACCCCTGCCCCCCAGAGACTATCCTCCCAGTGCTGGGCCCACCCTACCCCTGCCCCCCAGAGACTATCCTCCCAGTGCTGGGCCCACCCTGCCCCTGCCCCCCAGAGACTATCCTCCCAGTGCTGGTCATTGGTGTATTAAAGAGAATACTTTTTTTTATAAAGATTTTTTATATGAGCATGGACAGAGCTGCCATTGTGTGTGTGTGTGTGTGTGTGTGTGTGTGTGTGCAGGCGGGCGGAACGTAGACCGTTTCCAAGAAGAGGATCTTCAAGAGTATTTTTTGGGATGATAGTTTTTCTGCTCTGTCGCAGAAGGTTCTTTTCTAAATTAACTATGATGGCGTTTTCTCCATTTCTTTTCTTCTCCATCCTTCTCGTCTGATTAGACTAAAAGCTGTTGAATTGAACACTGATCCTCTTTGACACAAATCAGGAAGTGCAACTAGTATAACTGGAAGAGTGATCATTTATGTAACCAGAATTTACAGAACTGACAAAAGGATTCTTTTCATCCTGAACTCAACTCACGTATTCCATAAACCTTTAGAACAAGGATGTTTTGTTTTTCTTAGAGGCACTGATTGTCTCCTTGTTAGTTCTCCTCTACGTGTACAGGCGTTTGGTGTTATATGTATTTATGTAGAAAATGTATTTGTTATCACTGAGTTATCAAGACAGGTTGTTGTTGTAGATTAGGACTCTGATATAAGGAAACACTTTGTTCAGTCTTGACTGTAGAACCTCCCCCACACGGACACACTAACTCTGGCTACAGAAGCTTCAACAGCACACACGTATCCTCTCCGTTCTATATCAAGTAAGGAGAAACATCACCTGACATCACCTTAGATGACGTAGCAGTTTTCAACAAGCTAATTGTAATTGTTTTTTGTCGTTTTTGCTTGTGTACAAACACCACGTTCAATAGAGGAGTTTAACAGCAAAGAGGTTTAACTAAGAGACAGATAAGCAGGAGGAGAGGCAGACATGGGGACTGTTTAGACTTGTCCAGTTTTGGAGTGGTGCTTCTAAACTATTGTGCCCATACACCCTCTCTCATATCCCAATATCAATATAGTAGCACGGTACACTGGTATTTATGGTCATGTTTACAAGAATTGCTCAGTACAAATCTCATTCACACACAAACACACACATTCATACACATAGCCTATGTTTGTCATACAAGAACATAACTGAAGGAACTCTCCTGAACACACACAGTCCACACACACAGTCTACACACAGTCTACACACAATTTATTCTTGTTTTGGTTTCTTGTTCTCATTTTGTGTTTTTTGTTGTATATGTTTGTATGTAAAAATGTGTACAGAGAGAAAAGTATATAAAAATAATTGCATTTGTTTAAAATGTGAAAACCCTTGTGAAATAAAATTATTTGGTGAAAATACACACGGTTTTATCTTTTGAAGTCTCACATTGACAGACACGTGGTGAAGACGAAGGTTGAAAATCAAATGTTTTCTTAGGCTCCATAAGCAGCTAGCATTGAAAAATGCTGCTGCAACAATCCTGTTTTCAAGAGAAGATTTGGTAGTTGACACTGTCCCTCTGCAAACTTATCCATCTGCCCTCCGAGGAAATCTCGCCCTCTCTCCAACTGACACTCTCAGGTCTTCCCCCTCCTCCCTTTACTCATTCCCTCACTTCTCTCTTTCATCCTGGGCTGGGCGGTTTGCCCTGGCTTGGACTTCACAGCCTGTTGGCCAAACATGGGGGAGAAAGAGAGAGAGAGGGGAGAGAGAGGGGGGAGGGAAGCCTGAGAAGACCCTGAAAACAAACTGACACTCGGGTGTGAGGCTGTCACTCTAACCCGCTCTCTCAACCTCACACTCTCTCCTTCACTTGTTCTTTCTTCTGCCTCTCTCTCTTTTCTCTGTCCTCCCCCTCAGCGCCTCGCTGCTCTCTGAAGCAGCCTGGTTCTGTGTGTGCACCAGGGTGAGCAGGACAGAAGAGGAACCACGATAGCCATGCTAACCTGCACACCAAACAGCTACAGGACAGGACACAAGTAAATGCCACTGTCAATTTCACAGCAACTGAAATACAAAAGGGAGTCAAACTTGTAATAAATGCCTTTATCAAAGATCATATTAACTTGGTGATTTTGACACGTAAGCAAAAATGTACTCTTACTGCAACCAGGCATGGACTCCTACAGACCATGTATGTTCGGCTGGAGATGATGATGGAATTCATTCCACTCCTTCATTCCATCCCTGCCAAGAGATGAGAAGTGAGTTCTTTGAGGAAGAATAACACAGGCCTCAGCTCAGAGGTCTGAGATCTCCTCCTGCTTAACAGAGGAACACAGTAAGTGGAAATGGAGACTGTGGGATTAATGTCGGATATGATGTACAATAAAGTGCGGAAATAACTCCAAACTTCAAGAAGTTCCTCTGCTTTACTCGCTACATGCTCTGGGTCAGCAGGTCCTGCTTCCACATCCTCAGCTAAGTCTAAAATGTCTCTCACCAACTCCCTAGAAAGTTCATGAAGATCCTCCATGCCCTGAAATGTAGCATGAAATACTTAAATAGTGAAATAATTATATATGTATTTTACATTAAATGAATTGGTATTTTAATTAATTCATGACAGATTTAAGAACACATGTATGTATTTAATGTCTATTTTAATTAATTAATGACACATTTAAGTAATTATTTAATGGTGTATTTATTTAATTAATTGTGGCACTTTTAGTCCTCCATAGATAATGACATACTGTAACTAATTAGTTTATATGCCATACAGTCCATGGACAATGATTTGATCTCTCTCAACCATCCATCCCTTTTACAACGAGGTACAGTAGCCTGTAAGCTCGAGAAATAGAGTTAGGTCATCAATTGTCATAGCAACCATCCTGTCATTGGTCAAGAGCTGCTCCTCCCCTTTCAGAATACTGATTACAAACACGGAAGTGAAGATAGAACGTCACCGTAGCAGAATAGCAATTGAATTGATAACCACTAAGACTTCAACAATAATTTAGCAGTTGCTGCTAGTACATAACTACCATTTAGAAGCACGCATATCAAGGATTTGGTTTTCCGTTCTATGGATTTTTTGGATTTTTTATCATGTGCGTGTATCGTATTTACGGTCGGGATGTTCTCGACAGGATTGTAAGTTTGCCAGCTCTTCAGCATGTATCTGAAAGTAATTCAACTGCATGTGAAACTGCATGCAACCGTGCCTGTAGTTATCTGCTTGTGTGGTTAGCCATTACAGGCAGTGTGCATTGTCGCCACTTGTAATCTCTAACTAACGATAACTTGTCAGTTTGCAAACTATAGATACTGCACAGAACCTGCCCAATTCCTTATTCCTTTGTGTGTATTTGTCCGTATGTCAAGAGAGACACACAGAGAGCAGGGACTCGTACTAGGCCACAGAACAAATGTTGTGTGTTTATTTTTCAGAACCGACCTGAAAAAGATGAGAGCATCTCAAAGTGCTGACAGCGTCCAGTTCCTGCCCTTTCTCACCACCTGCCTCAAGTACGATCAGTGTGTGTGTGTGCGCAGAGATGGCAAAAGTACACCCGTCAAATTTAAGGACTGAGAGTATAAAGTTCTCTGAAGCTCACTAAATAGTAAAAATTGAATTAAGTACAGTAACAAAGTATTTATTTGTACTGTACGTTACTTCCCATCTCTTCCCATGTAAATCTCACTGCTAACTTTCCAAGTAACAACTTCCTGTTTTGTCATTCTTCCATAGCAACCTCGGATGGTTGTATTATGGGATGCTAAAGAGGGATGGGACCCTGGTACTAGTCAACACCATCGGGGCTTCCCTACAGATCCTCTACATTGTGTTCTTCTGCCACTACACCAAAGAGAGGGTGAGCCCTACCTCTGCTGCCAGAGGCCCTTCCTACCATGAACATGGAACATGTTTGCTTAACAATGTAACTATATGGGTTTCTGTGTGTGGATGTAATGTGTGTGTAATGACTGTGTGTGTGTTGCAGAGGCGGGTGACCAGACACATCCTGGCTGCAGCAGCAGTGCTGTGTGGAGGCTGGCTGTACTTCAGCATGTTGCTGCCTCCGGGAGACAGTCAGCTGGCTCAGCTGGGCCTCACCTGCAGCGTGTTTACCGTCAGCATGTACCTGTCCCCCCTCACCGACCTGGTAAACAGCCCTAGCAACGCATAGACAGCCCTAGCAACACATAGACAGCCCTCACTACCTCTAGACAGCCCTCACTACCTCTAAACAGCCCTCACTACCTCTAGACAGCCCTCACTACCTCTAGACAGCCCTCACTATCCCTAGACAGCCCTCACTACCTCTAGACAGCCCTCACTACCTCTAAACAGCCCTCACTACCTCTAGACAGCCCTCACTACCTCTAGACAGCCCTCACTATCCCTAGACAGCCCTCACTACCTCTAGACAGCCCTCACTACCTCTAGACAGCCCTCACTACCTCTAGACAGCCCTCACTACCTCTAGACAGCCCTCACTACCTCTAGACAGCCCTCACTACCTCTAGACAGCCCTCACTACCTCTAGACAGCCCTCACTACCTCTAGACAGCCCTCACTACCTCTAGACAGCCCTCACTATCCCTAGACAGCCCTCACTACCTCTAGACAGCCCTCACTACCTCTAGACCGCCCTCACTACCTCTAGACAGCCCTCACTACCTCTGAAATGCCAGTCACCCTCGCCTGTTCTGTACAGTACATAAACCCCCTCACCTATCTAGTAAAACGCCTTAACACACCCCTCGACAGCACACTGCACCTACCCGTGAAAAACATGGAGTGAACACAGCACATGCCATTAAACATGCCCTGAGGAAAACTGAAACGGCTGACCTTCTTTAACATGGATTCTCCTTCACGTAGGAATACGTTCTGTCTCCTGCTTCCTGTTGTCCTCGTCTGCTTCCTGTTCCTGTTCCCCTCCTTCACCCCTCTGTCTGTGTTGTCCTCTTCGTACAGCCTCCAGTTTCCTGCCTTTCTCCCCCTGCATCCCTTTCCTGTTTTCATCCTTCTCTTCTGGACTGAGTGGTCGTCTGCCTGTACTTCCTTCCATATAGTTGTGTTGAACTGTGTAAACACACACACACCATTACTTCCCAGGGGTATGTGTTGTTTGAGATGCCTCTTTGTTTTATACCTCTACATTTTTGTGTTCTCTCCTCTCTGTCTCTGTCTCTCTCTCTCTGTCTCCCCCTCTCTGTCTCCCCCTCTCTGTGTCTCTCCCTGTGTGTGTCAGGTGGAGATCGTGCGCAGTGGGAATGTGAGTTGTCTGTCGTTCCCCCTCACCGTGGCAACGTTCTTTACCTCCACCTCATGGACGCTGTACGGCCTCCAGCTTCAGGACTACTACATCATGGTAGGTTGCAGCTACACCTCTGCAGCTACACCTCTGCAGCCACACCTCTGCAGCCACACCTCTGCAGCCACACCTCTGCAGCCACACCTCTGCAGCTACACCTCTGCAGCTACACCTCTGCAGCTACACCTCTGCAGCCACACCTCTGCAGCTACACCTCTGCAGCTACACCTCTGCACTACTGCAAGACACCAACCAGACACAACATTCATGTGTGTGTGTGCGTGTGTGTGTGTGTCTTTTTCAGGTGCCGAACACGCCTGGCATCGCCACCAGTCTCATCAGATTCTACCTGTTCTGGAGGTTTGCGTCTGCCAATCAGGACTCACCGTCCTATAACCTGATCCAGATCTGAGGGGGCCGGACATTCGTCCACCAATGGTAGTGAGGGATCATGAGGGCAGCCCAGCGTTTACCAAGTGCCTTGAGTCCTCCGACATCACATCCCTCACGTGACGATTGATTGAATTAGTCAAGAATGAATGACATGTTTGAGTCTTCCGCCATAGAACGAGACTGTAGGTACCCATGACCTGTCCTAGACCACAGACTAGGGGGGACGAGCTGCTTGTCTGGACGATCTGCTTGTCTGGCGTTGTGGGCCAGACGTCTTAGCCTCCCAGCCTGGAGGACCAAGGCCTACCATGTTGTAACAGAGGGTAGACTTCCTTCTCTATACATTATTCTAGTCCTATATAACCCAACAGGACATGGCTGTGGATTATTATATTTTTCTCTGTTTATTTTCGTGCCCAAAGTAAATATACTGTATTGTGATTGCTATTTTTATAAAAAGTTGTGTAAAAGAGAATATGTATGCACAAAAGGATATTATCTCTACGCAGGGGAAATGATGGTGTGTGCTTGGCTGGTGACTGGTACTCAAAATAAATGTTTTATACGTCTTTTAAAGGTGTGTGTTTCTCCTTATCTACCCAGTAAAACGATCAAGTCTGGGATACCACAACAGTGAGTGGGGGCTTGTTTATGTGTGTATCAGGGGGTAGCGGTGGGAAAGGCCATGTGGGGCGTTCTCAGCGTGCGTGCGTGTGTGTGAACGCCAGCCTCTTCCTGTGCTCAAAGAGCTGGTCCCCCCTACAGTGATCACACAGACAACAACACAGCCGTTGAGAGGAAAGAGATCAAATGAGATGAGTGAGAAGTGTGTTGATACTGAGTGGGAAAGAAGGGAATGAGAGAGAGGGTTAGAAGACTGGTAGAGAAGGTAAAAACACCACAAGGGAGGAGGAGGAGGGGGGGGAGGGGGCATGTCTGCCCTGTTTGAACCAGACAGAGGACAGGAGAGGCTAGTGCAGCTCTGCTCTCAGCCTCTCCACTACAGATCCACCACAGATCCACTACAGATCCACAACAGATATAACGGAATGGTTCCTGTTCCCTCCACACAGGCACAAGTGGATCGTACCTGGAGAAAGACACCGGTGTTCAGCAGAGGAGAGAGGTTAGCCGGTGTTCAGCAGACGAGGGAAGAGGGAGGACTTAGCCGGGTGTGTCGCCAGCAGATAGAGATCTGGTGGAAGAGGAGCCCAACATAGGAGAGCAGGAATAAGGAGGGGGAGGTCTGAGCTGTTAGGAGAGTGAGTGTGTGTGCGTGTGTGTGTGCGTGAGTGTGTGTGAGTGTGTGAGTTAAGCATGGGAGGACAATGGAGGACCTAATGAGTGGAGTCAGATAGACTAGACAAGCACATGCAGACAGTGTTGATGAACACCCACAAGACAAGCCTGTGTGTGTGTGTGTGTGAGGGATCAAAGCAGGCTCCTCGGTGGATGTGTATCATATTGTGGCTGTGTGTCCTTGGTGGTGTGTGGACAGCAAGGAGGAGTGTGTGTGTGTGTGTGTGTGTGA
>NC_090055.1:1039501-1080288 GCF_038355195.1 Osmerus mordax
TTGTGGTCAGTCAGTTATTGGTTGTGGTGGTACACATGGCCAGGGTAATAAAGTTGAGGTAAACACATAATAAAAATCAAATCTGTCATCGTCAGAGTACAGTAACAGAACATTGACCCACATAGCCAGCCATCTACAGACTAACAGGTGGTAGGTTTAAAGCAGCTGTAAATGTGTTTATAGATAACCACTAATGTTTTTCCTGTCAGGGTAAGCACCAAGGAGACAGAGTCACAAACACGTACACTATCACCCTACACACACACACACACACAAACACACACATGCAGACACACGCACACTCTGAGGAGCAGTGGTCCTGTCTAAACACGCTGAATAGCCCCCCTCCAGGGCTGAATTACACGTGCCAGAAATATTACTGTGTGTGTGTGTGTCTGCGTGTGAGGTACAGATGTGCTGAGGAAAGACAACAGGAGACTTGCTTTCAGAGGCAAATGGAACATTCTGCATTGTGTGCACATTTACAGTGGTTTATGTCTCACCACACAACACATGAAGCCGGCAACAAAATCTGTTTTCTGAGGACAGAAATCCACACGACAAACACAGCTTTCATGTGTGTAGCAGTATTACACGTTTTCCTAGTAGTAGATCCTTTTTGTTAAATGTTTTATGGTTACAGATTTGAAACAAGATAGAAGAAAACCTCTATTATATCCACGAGCATTTCTTTTAATGTATAGTATGTCCGGTCCTGTATGTTGACAGGCTCACTAGACCCTGGTTGACCCAGGTTGACCCTGCTAGGGGCGGTTCTTGGTAATGTACTTGGCCAGTGTGATGAACTCATCCACGTCCAGACGACCATCCTGATTAGAGTCGGCAAAGACCATCAACTCCACCAGCAGCTGATCATTCAGATCCTACAGAGGAGAGGAGGAAAAATGTCACCCATTTGCCCTCATATAATCCCCAATAACCAGTGTCATATTACCTGGGTGAACACTGGCATACACTTGACTTACGACTTAGCTTTCATTTTTATTTCTCACACCTGGATCTCATCGAACTTGCTTGACAGGAGCTCCTGAAGCTGCTCTCTGTAGAGGTACGTTCCATCTGAACTGTAGCTGAGGAACAATGCTCTGAACCGAGGGTCCTGGAGACTGGCTGAGGAGGGAGGGAGGGAGGGACAGTGATAATGAAAGAGGGATCAGTGTTTAGTGTTTAGATGGTCAAAATGTTCTGACAAAGACAAGACACAAACTGTTCCTTTCCATGACACTTACAGGTCTCCGTCTGAATCACAGGAAGCAGGCAGAGGAGGGCCAATGCTGCCCCCAGGTGGTGAACATGCATCCTTACACACTTTTTGGCAAGGGATGTTTCTTACTGAATCAGGCCTAAAACAAGTACATACATTTAAAATGACAATGAAATATAATTAAAGCTGTGTTTTGTTGACTTCACTAAGCTGGGGCTCGGTGTTTTAACATCGACAATGATGACGACAGCAATGCACTGCTGCTCCTGTTTGGCCTGTTCAACCACTTAGCGGAATTTCCATAATTACACACACACACACACAGTAACACACAGACACACACACAGTAACACACACACTAACATACACACATACACAGTATGTAAAACGACAATTAAAAGACCACACAATGCGCTCAACAGTTCGATGAACAACAGAAGGAACAGATGTAACACAAGCCTACAGTGTGTTTGTACAGGACAAGCAGGGCTTGGTTTCTCTTACCTGTATCAGGTGAGGAGAGAGGTGAGGCTCTGTGCTCTGGAGGTAAAGTGAAAAGGTGCAGAGGGCCAGTGTGCTATATAACCACCTCCACTTCCTGGAATACTCTTTTGCTCTGGCAACCACAGAACAAGTAGTCAAGGCAGTAGGAACAGCGCCCCTCACAGGTTGGGAGGAAACAGGTGTACAATGGCCAATAACATTATTATTATAACCTGTATAATATTTCTATATTATATTACTGTGTAATACGATTATAAACATACCATCATCAGCTGTATTATTTGTATGAAGAAGCTAGACATACATTTAGTCATTTTAGCGGACGCTCTTATCCAGAGCGACTTACAGTGAGACATTCACCCCCCCCCTAAAACTATAACCTCAATAAAACAGTTTTTTGTTTTGTTTTTTATTCCCATATGACGCATTACAACCATCCTGCCAGTGCGTCAGTCTGAAACAGGGTGTTGAGATGGTCCAGTGCTGAAGGAGGGGAAGAGATCATTCAGGACTGACAGAGCAGATAGCATGATAATCACAACCAGATAATCACAACCAGATAATCACAACCAGATAATCACAACCAGATAATCACAACCAGAGCTCTGTGAAGCATGATGTAGCCCACCCGGCCTCTTACACACGCGCACACACACACACACACACACACACACACACACACACACACACACACACGCACACACACATTCAATCAGAAACAATACCTATATCAAAAATACAGTCCAAGCCATTGCTTTGTGTTTTTACAATATAGACAATCTTTTGAGTTGAACCTGAAATTAACTTAAAATCCTGATTGTATTTACAAGCACATAGCAAACATAAAACTCAGTCATGGTTTCCGTGAGACAATGGGAGTGGACAATATTTCAACTTCAGTACAATTACTATGACCATGACATCAATCAATGACTTACTCACACACCTGTAGATGAAGCTGTGGCACTGTCTGAAATCACTTCACCTCCACATCTACGCCCTCGCTGTGTAAAGGTCTAGAGGAGGTGTTTGAGATATGGACTCCCTCGCTGTGTAAAGGTCTAGAGGAGGTGTTTGAGATATGGACTCCCTCGCTGTGTAAAGGTCTAGAGGAGGTGTTTGAGATAAGGACTCCCTCGCTGTGTAAAGGTCTAGAGGAGGTGTTTGAGATAAGGACTCCCTCGCTGTGTAAAGGTCTAGAGGAGGTGTTTGAGATAAGGACTCCCTCGCTGTGTAAAGGTCTAGAGGAGGTGTTTGAGATATGGACTCCCTCGCTGTGTAAAGGTCTAGAGGAGGTGTTTGAGATATGGACTCCCTCGCTGTGTAAAGGTCTAGAGGAGGTGTTTGAGATATGGACTCCCTCGCTGTGTAAAGGTCTAGAGGAGGTGTTTGAGATAAGGACTCCCTCGCTGTGTAAAGGTCTAGAGGAGGTGTTTGAGATATGGACTCCCTCGCTGTGTAAAGGTCTAGAGGAGGTGTTTGAGATATGGACTCCCTCGCTGTGTAAAGGTCTAGAGGAGGTGTTTGAGATATGGACTCCCTCGCTGTGTAAAGGTCTAGAGGAGGTGTTTGAGATATGGACTCCCTCGCTGTGTAAAGGTCTAGAGGAGGTGTTTGAGATATGGACTCCCTCGCTGTGTAAAGGTCTAGAGGAGGTGTTTGAGATAAGGACTCCCTCGCTGTGTAAAGGTCTAGAGGAGGTGTTTGAGATATGGACTCCCTCGCTGTGTAAAGGTCTAGAGGAGGTGTTTGAGATATGGACTCCCTCGCTGTGTAAAGGTCTAGAGGAGGTGTTTGAGATATGGACGCCCTCGCTGTGTAAAGGTCTAGAGGAGGTGTTTGAGATATGGACGCCCTCGCTGTGTAAAGGTCTAGAGGAGGTGTTTGAGATATGGATGGGATCATCCCACTTCTGAAACGTTATCAGCACAACAACAGTGCCAGAACAGGTTCTGATTCTAAACTAACCTGCTTAACACTTTCCAGTTCACCTGGATTCAACAGTCAGCTATCTAGACAATCATCTCTTTCCGCTCGCTGTACATCAACAGCATAGCAACGATTACATACAAAAATGTAACCTGTGATATTAGAAAATCAGAAAGTAAACATCCATTTGAGGTGCTTACGATGGCAGACTGTTCCAGCCAGGACATCACCGTGTGCTGTGGTGCCAACTACTGTCAGCCCACCGTCACAGTCCCTCACACTTCAAATCTCTGGTTCTCTGGAGTCTCTGGTTCTCTGGAGTATCTGGTTGTCATGGGAGCGATGCATGCAGATGGTGGACCAGTTCTAAGGTCTGCAAACATCAGAACCCCTGGATATTTGGGCGGACTATACCTTTAACTATGGACTGTCTTTTCAGTTCCCGAGACTGGTCGCACGTGATTGGATTGTGACCCTTCTGGGTGCTGGCTCCTCTATGCTACGATTGGCCACGAGATCCTGGAGTTGCAAAGCTCCTCCACCAATGAAACAGAAGGCCGGACACACAGGGGCGGAGCAGTCGACATGCCCCTCCCACAGGATGCGCAGAGAGTGGGCGTCGTAGAACGTGACCCGCCCTTTCTCAAAGTCCAGACACACTCCTAGTCTGGGGGGCAGCGGGGTGGTGGGGGGGCTGGGAGGGTTGCCGTGGTTATTGTGGTGGGAGTTGGCCACTCCATGGGGCAGGAGGATTTTCCCCATCCCCATGGTGATGAAGCAGAAGGGGGGGGAGGAGTCCTGGGCGTCCTCCGCCCCACTGTCATGACCGCTGTCTGGGTCGTACCTGGAGGGAGGGGAGGGAGTTAGTTACTTCCCGTAAAGACGTGAACTGTTGCTAACACAGGTGTGTGAACAGTAAACAATGTAACTCTCTCACCTGGGGCTGGCCATATCCTGGGGGAGATGGAACCATTCCTGCAGCTTAGCTTCCTGACCCACCCCCACCTGAGAGAGAGAGAGAGAGAGAGAGAGAGAGAGAGAGAGAGAGAGAGAGAGAGAGAGAGAGAGAGAGAGAGAGAGAGAGAGAAATAAGAGAGCGAGAGAGCGAGAGAGATAAGAGAGAGAGAGAGGGTGAGAGACAGATAAGAGAGCGAGAGAGAGAGAGAGAGAGCGAGAGAGAGAGAGAGACAGATAAGAGATCGAGAGAGAGGGAGAGAAAGGGAGAGAGAGAAAGGGAGAGAGAGAGAGAGAGAGAGAGAGAGAGAGAGAGAGAGAGAGAGAGAGAGGGTGAGAGACAGATAAGAGAGCGAGAGAGAGAGAGAGAGAGCGAGAGAGAGAGAGAGACAGATAAGAGATCGAGAGAGAGGGAGAGAAAGGGAGAGAGAGAAAGGAGAGAGAGAGAGAGAGAGAGAGAGAGAGAGAGAGAGAGAGAGAGAGAGAGAGAGAGAGAGAGAGAGAGAGAGGAGAGAGAGAGAGAGAGAGAGAGAGAGGGAGAGTGAGAGGGAAAGAAAGACAAGGGGCAGAGGTAGGAGGAGTGGGACTCACACACAGTCTCTCACCTTCACCAGGTAGGAGCCTGGCTCCACTGAGCATGCCCAGTAGTGTCTGCCCTGGGAGACCGCCCTGTCGGCCACAAGCAGGTCAGAGGTCAGGTGACAGGAAGTGAGGGCGCGGTCAGCCGCCTGTAAGAGGGACAGCCCAGGAACACTGCGGGCGTACGTCTGTCCTTTACCCAGCGCCAACCTGTCAGCATGCAGGCCCCAGCGAGAGTCCAGAGCAAAACTCAACACTGGGAGAGGGGAGGAAGGGAGAGGACAGGAGAGAAGGGAGAGAGAGAGACACAGGAGAGAAGGGAGGGAGAGAGGACAGGAGAGAAGGGAGGGAGGAAGAGAGAGAGGGAGGACGAGGAGAGGGACGAGGGTTTAGTTGGTGGGGATAAAGAGAAGGCTTGGGTACTGTAGCTCCAGATCACACTCCAGGTTACAGAGAGGAGGAGGAAGAGGAGGAGGAAGGGCAGAGACAGAGAGACAGAGGCAGAGAGACAGAGGCAGAGAGGCAGAGAGGCAGAGAGGCAGTGGATCTTTCCTCCAGGAGAGACAGAAGAGGGCGTCTAACACAGATCCAGAGGACTAGCAGAGGAAACACAGCTACACACAAACACACGAGAAGAGAACCAGATCCAGAGATATCTGAATGACAGACATGCAGCCTGAAACAGTCAGATCAGTTGATCAACATGGTCAAATGAGACTCAGAAGGACTTCTGAATAATTGATCAACTCATCTCCTTAAGTAAACCATAACCATCCTGTCGCTGGACTAGGCTGTGAGCGGAGGACCATGGAGCAGGATGGGAGAGGGAGAGGGAGGGGGAGAGGGAGAGGGAGGGGGAGGGGGAGAGGGAGGGGGAGGGAGAGAGGGAGAGGGAGGGAGAGAGGGAGGGAGAGAGGGAGGGAGAGAGCAAGCAACAAAGAGACAGATGAAAGAGAGGGTGGGATGTGTGGGACGGAAAGGGGAATGGATGGAGGAGGAATCGATAACTGGAGGAGGGATGGAAAGAGAGAGAGAGAGAGAGGCAGGAGAGAACAGAAACACAAAACAATAATGAAATGATGACAAGCTGTGAAGATGAAGAGATGGAGAGAAAAGGAGAGACTGGATTAGTTAGAGAAGCCATGAGAGCGTCACAAACCCAGAGAAGTGAAGGTGTGTTACCTGGTGCAGGTGGTGTGTGGAGGTGTGTTACCTGGTGCAGGTGGTGTGTGGAGGTGTGTTACCTGGTGCAGGTGGTGTGTGGAGGTGTGTTACCTGGTGCAGGTGGTGTATGGAGGTGTGTTACCTGGTGCAGGTGGTGTGTGGAGGTAAACCTCCTCACTGTAGTCTCCAAACCCCGCCTTGTTGCAGCCTCTCACCCGCAGCACATACACGCAGTCCATCTCCAGCCTGTCAATCACAGCACTGGTCCCGCCCACCTCATCCAGACGCTGCCACGGCACTGGTGTGTTCGACGGCCTGACCCCCGACCCCCAGGCCGCCCCGGCCAATCCCATTTGCCTCTGGAACTCCACAGAGAAGTGCCAGGCGGGGGCGGAGTCCTGGGGCAGGCGCCAGCAGAGGTAGAGCTGGTCATAGGCCAGAGTCTTCTGAGTGTCAATCACAGGAGCCAATGGGGCTGGAGAGGACGTTTGAGACAAAGAAGAGACAGAAGCTAAGCTTGAGAGTGTTGATGAGAGCACAGGCGAGGAGAGTATAGACCGTGTCTTGGGGAGTTACCCTGTATGTACGCCAGGCCGTTGATGAGCTTGAGCTCTTTGGTGGCGTCCAGATGGAAGTGTCTGAACGAGGGGTCGGCAGAGAGAGAGAAACACTGCAAGTGCTCTATAGCCTTCCTTAGTCTGGAGAGAGAGAGAGACAGAGACAGAGAGAGAGAGAGCGAGAGAGAGAGAGTTTACATTTAGTCATTTTAGCAGACGCTCTTATCCAGAGCGACTTACAGTAAGTACAGGGACATTCTCCCCGAGGCAAGTAGGGTGAAGTGCCTTGCCCAAGGACACAACGTAATCTGGCACGGCCGGGAATCGAACTGGCAACCTTCTGATTACAAGCCCGCTTCCCTAACCGCTCAGCCACCTGACTCCCAGTTAACCTGTGTGCTGTTAGGAGTGTGGTTTACATGTGTAGGGTGGTTTTGTACTTGAAGTGGGTGGTTATTTATGGGTAGTATGGCTGTTTACCTGTGGTGGGTGATTGTTTACCCGTGGTGGGTGATTGTTTACCTGTGGTGGGTGATTGTTTACCCGTGGTGGGGGATTGTTTACCCGTGGTGGGTGATTGTTTACCCGTGGTGGGTGATTGTTTACCCGTGGTGGGGGATTGTTTACCCGTGGTGGGGGATTATTTACCCGTGGTGGGTGATTGTTTACCCGTGGTGGGTGATTGTTTACCTGTGGTGGGGGATTGTTTACCTGTGGTGGGGGATTGTTTACCCGTGGTGGGTGATTGTTTACCTGTGGTGGGTGATTGTTTACCTGTGGTGGGTGATTGTTTACCTGTGGTGGGGGATTGTTTACCTGTGGTGGGTGATTGTTTACCCGTGGTGGGTGTTTGTTTACCTGTGGTGGGGGATTGTTTACCTGTGGTGGGTAACGCGAGCGGCCTGGACGAAGCAGGGCTGGTCGGTCTCCTTGAGCAGCTCCTGAGTGTAGGCCATCAGGCCAGCGTGCTCCAGCAGGCCCCTCTTCTCCGTCACCTGGGCGGCCAGGACCTCGGCCTTCCTCAGCCTGGACGCCTCCAGGGCCAGGGCCAGGGCCCCCTGCCGCTCAGACACAGCAGAGCCCAACTCCCTCAGAGACTGGGACAGCTGCTCCCGCGCTACAGCACTGTTGAGCTGGAGAGAGACAGAGACAGAGAGAGACAGAGAGCATGATGGGAAGCTGGTACTACCTGTAGAGGTGGTAGTTGACTTGAAGAAAGAAAGAACATGATCAAAGAGAGATAGTTCTTTACCTCCATCTGTGTGATGCCGCTCTCCAGCTGGCTGATCTGAGACTGGACTGTCTCCTGATTGGTCAGAATGTAGTTGAGCTCCTTGATGATCTTCTCCTATGTCAGTTGGGACAGAACTATAGGTGACAACACCGTCATCTGAAACAGACCTGTTTCAGACTGTGGAGCTATATCCATGCTCTTATTAGCACCATTCCTAGTTTTAGTCTAATCTAGTGTACTTTCACCAAGCCTAGTCTAACAGAAACAAATGGGACCTAGTTAAATCCAGCCCAGGGGTACTGAAACCAAACACTGATCTAACCTACTTTAACTGTGTCAGGTTAAAGGTCCACAAGTTCCCTTTGTTGAGGAAACAGCAAACCACATCCTTCTGCTTTGACTGATTTACAGACTGTTGTCCAGTTTAGCTGACTGATGCTAATGGTACCTTGAGCGCCTGGGAGGCCTGTGCTATGGGCGCCATCTTGTGGCCGTGGTGGGAACGACGGAGCTTGCAAAGTTGGCACAGCAGCTTCTGGCAGGAGCGACAGTACCACAGCAAGCGCTCCTGCTCATGGTCAGGACAGGTGAGGACCTGCAGGGAGGGTCAGGGGGACAGGCACAGGGCCAGGGGAAACACATCACACACACGCAGAACCACACACACACGTGCAGAACCACACACACATACAGAACCACACACACGCGCAGAACCACACACACACGCAGAACCACACACGCGCGCAGAACCACACACACGCGCAGAACCACACACACGTGCAGAACCACACACACGCGCAGAACCACACACACACGCAGAACCACACACACGTGCAGAACCACACACACATACAGAACCACACACACGCGCAGAACCACACACACACGCAGAACCACACACGCGCGCAGAACCACACACACGCGCAGAACCACACACACGTGCAGAACCACACACACACGTGCAGAACCACACACACGTGCAGAACCACACACGCGTGCAGAAACACACCTTGGGCCTGAAGTTGTTGGTAGGCAGGATGTGCTCGTGCTGGGCCCGGGGCGTTCCCCAAGGGTGGTACAGCTTGAAACACTCGTTGCAGAAGTTGGACCTGCAGTCGGCACAGCCCTTGGTGGCTTCCAGAGGCTGGGGAGGTTTGCAGAAGCCGCACATGATGGCCACACTGCCCAGACTCACTGTGTGCCTGTACCTGACGGGGAGGGGAGGCAGACAGGCAGTCAGACAGACAGACAGACAGACAGGCAGGCAGACAGGCAGAGGGGCAGACAGACAGGCAGGCAGGCAGAGGGGCAGACAGACAGGCAGGTAGGCCCACCATTACAGAGTGTATGGTGTAGGAGAGAAACCAGAGATGAAGAAAGGACATCAACTGAGCTCCAATTCAGTCGGTTTTGTCCTGCTTTGCTTTCAGCAGTTGGGAGTTTTTTTGTCGACTTTCTGACCTGAATCCCACAGACGTGTTTCTGCATTGGGAGCGATAAAACATGCCCAGTCACGGTTTACTGACAGGGAGAAACACAGCCTGGGGAGGGGAGGGAGTGAGGTAGAGAGGGAACAGCTGCACCACTCACAGCTGCACCTCCCTCATCTCCTATCAGAGGGAGGACAGATTAGAACTACAGAAGGAGAGGAAACAGGAGGGGGTTCTGCTTTAGGTGATGAGGGTCCGCTTGTCCAGAAACATCGTTTGATGTTCAACATTTTCTTCAGCACTGCAGTCTCTCATACCGGAGCCCACCCCTTTAACAGAACCCAAATAAAACACCATTTTCATTTCCTCCCAAGAATAGATTTTCTGTCTAATTTATTAAGTGGTATTGACTAACCTATCTGTCTCTCTTCAGATGCAGAATCATTGTTTTCATCAACAGTGTGTAGAGAAGCCCTGCTCTATCGCTACTCAGATACTGTACAGGGCAGGCGTGTGTCAGTGTGCACGTGTGTGAGTGTGTCAGTGTGCACGTGTGTGGGTGTGTCAGTGTGCACGTGTGTGAGTGTGTCAGTGTGCACGTGTGTGGGTGTGTCAGTGTGCACGTGTGTGAGTGTGTCAGTGTGCACGTGTGTGGGTGTGTCAGTGTGTAAGCACTTGCATTTGTGTCTGTGTGTTTGCAGCTACATGCGTGTGCGAAGCCACATGCGTGTGCGGTGTGTGTGTGTACCTCTCCACGATGCGCTCCAGGGTGAGGTTGCGGAGGCAGTCGGTCAGTCCTCGCTCCCCCAGCTCCACGTCTCTGCGACAGGACGGACAGGGGAACAGCATGGGGGGGGAGGCCGGGTCCTTACGGCGTCGCCCAGGGTACGTCCCACACCCTGGGGCAGGGAGGGAGGGCCGTGGGGGGGAACAGACAGAAAGGATCTGGGGTAAGAGGATGACGTACACAAATCTCCGAACGCTGCGTCCTAATATTGATGTCATATGGGGGAGTCAGATGGGCGGTTAGGGGATCGGGCTATTAATCAGAAGGTTGCTGATTCGATTCCCGGTCCGAATGAGTTGTGTCCTTGGGCAAGGCACTTCACCCTACTTACCTCGGGGGAATGTCCCTGTACTTACTGTAAGTCACTCTGGATAAGAGCGTCTGCTAAATGACTAAATGTAAATGTAAATATGCTGATGTCATATCTGTCATCCTGAAACAAACTGATCCGGATGGTTCCTGCTCGGCACTCTGCACATTTGGGTGCTGCAACGTCAGTCTGTCACCATCACGGCTAAGCTCTCACACGCCACACAGCAAGCAACTGGCCCCTGGCTCTGACGCTGTCCCCAACTCCACCCACCTGCTCGGAGGACGCGCTCCAGGCGGTCGGGGGTCCTGGGCGCGGGTCTGCGTGTCTGGCGGGGGGAGCGTGTGTTGGGGGTGGAGGCTGGGGAGTTGGGCTCTGGGGGAAGGTCGGGGGGAGGGTAGCCTCTCTGGACCAGCACCTCCGCGGCACACAGCAGACACACACTGTGCTGGCACGGCAGGATGATGGGCTGCTTCACCATCTCATCACACACCGGGCAGCGCAGCTCCCGCTCCATACTCTTCATGTTAGACTGGGACGAGAGAGAGAGACATGTATAAGTTGTTCTCCAGAGAGAGAGACAGCAAGAGACAGAGACATGTATAAGTTGTTCTCCAGAGAGAGAGACAGCAAGAGACAGAGACATGTATAAGTTGTTCTCCAGAGAGAGCGAGAGAGCGAGAGCGCGAGAGGTTCCTGGTTAAGAATTGATGTTGGGCACGGACAGGGCAGCAGAGATGGGTTAGTGTGTATTAATAGCATGTTGCTGACTAGGAGCTACAGCTAGTCTCCTACATGAATCACAAACCCACAAAGTTCTCCTGCTGTGGCCACAGTCTCGTGCTTCATGATGTCATTTTTACACGATATCCAGGTCCATGCCCTGCTCAGTAAGTACAACACTCATGACACCTGTCGTCGTTGTGGAGGTCATCCTGTCCATTAACCATAACCCATATCACAAAGATGGTGTGGGTCTGAGACAGAAATCCACAGTTTTCATTGGTTTCAGACAACATTATGCAAACACAAAGTATTGCAACTACACATGGCTTTTTATTAATATCTTATTTTCACGTTTCTTTTGTTCCGTTCACTTTATTCGTTACTACGCCTACCGCGCAAGAACTGGAGACCGTGGTCCAATACCGCTACATCCCGTTTCTATGACAACGAGCATCAATGTCTGATCATGCGTCGCGCGTTGCCAAGTTAGCGTGATGCTATTTTTTATGTGCTAGCCTATATTTGAGTGTATTAAACACAGGGCTGTCATTTAAGCTAAGGTATGTCTCACATGGTATCAACGGCTATACGGGCTATTCAGGAAACATGATGTTTAAACGAGTCACCAAGGCCAAAGGCCTTTACGACTCTTTTATCCCACGCTGGGAAAACAATGGTGTCATTATGGGCTTCAAGCCAAAGTGAACACTCACGAGACACGCAGATTTTAAATTAAATGGCCACATGACTGAATTAGGAAGGAGGTTAGGTAGCCTGGGCTACCACAAAATAGACTGTCGGAGCTGGCACAGAATCATGTGGGTCAAGATTTTCGACATGGGCTACACAACCATATAGACTATATTAACGCAAATTATACGATTGTCCCATCGCATTATTTGAACACTTAAAGCCTGTAGTTAAATGCTCAGTTTTAGGATTGATACTCACACTGATGCGGACCAGTGCGTCCATAATCGACGTGAAGGTTTGCAATTCCGCTTCTGCCATTCTGCTGATGTTGATCTACAGTTTACAGACAATACCTCGGCGAGGATGAAGGTTTGAAATAAACACCTGGGTGTAAAGGATTAGGATGGAAAAAAGACGGAGGGGAAATGTAGACTAGATAACTGACTGGTCCATAGACCAGGTTTGAAAGGCAAATGTAGTTGACCGAATTTCAATGTTGCGCATCTCCATCCGCTCATACACAAGACTACAGGGGTTCGCCACGGTCGGATGTTCAGTGTATCTACTGAGGGGGAGCATGCGTGGTGGTTTTCTGCTATGGGGAGAACTCAGCGCCTGGAACTGGATTGTTTGTAGTTTTGAGGTTTCAAGCACCGCAGCTGTGCAGCCATATTGGTTTTGTTTGCTTTATTATTTTTTATTTCAGACAATTTTTCTTCACACCAAATCAGCTCATGAACGCTAAAACCCCCTCACCAAACAACGATAACAAAAATACTGAGTTAAAATAATCACACATAGTGGCGCTATGGCATCCAGGTCAAGTTAACATCTTATCAGTTGTATTATCATAACACATGAAGCTCTCTAGCAAGTTTGGTAAATAACACACACGTGAGTGAATTTTATATATTTTTTATCATAACGTTTTGATTTGTATGTATTTGACCACACATAAATATTCTGAACATTATTGGCTTATTCAATCAACAGCCAGTCTTATTAGACCAGCATCGTGGAGATAACTATTAGGCCACGCGATGGCAACATTGAGTTAGGAACGTGAAATAAGTTGCATTCAAGAACCATCCTTGTTTGTGAATGTCTGTTCACAGTTGTTCCAGAAACTGTCCAACAACCGTTAATGCAGCTTGGATTATGTTGTAGCAACGAACCACGCAACGAAAAGAGCGAAGCGCATGTTTATATTGATATTAGCTAGCTAGCTTGCCAGTTACAGGTAGAGCTAACTGTAGTGAACTGAGCAACAGCAACAACGGTATGAACCACGTAATGTAGGCCTATTCTGTATTTATTTAGGAAGAGTATAAACGACACGAGATGCTAGTTTAGCCAGAAGTAAAATATTATCCCTAATCAATGTCATTTAGTTCGCTAGTCTAAATTGGGTATGTTGCTAATGTTTCGGTAGCTAGTGCTAAGCTAAAACTAAGGACAGTATGGTGTCCAGTGTATTAATGCGTCTGTCTTTTAAAATATATGTAATTGTCAATAACCTTTAACTAATCCCTTTCTAGGCTATTATTCTTAAGCTTTCTGGAAACAGTCAACCTAGCTACAGTAGAGCTAGCTAATAACTAGCTAAGCTATGTCTGCAATCAGCAGTCTGGTTCCAGCACGATTCCTGACCCTCATAGCTCACCTCGTTATCGTGGTCACAATCTTCTGGTCACGGGTATGTGCAAATAAAGATACAGTTAATCTTTTATAAAGAATTTGCCTTTGCCAAACACTTGCCCACATATTCACCATCACCTGTGAACTCTCACTCCATCAATGTGTTTAATCAATGTTCTCTTTTGAGACAAACCATCCAACTCAGTATTGTTTGCCTACAGGAAAACAATGTCCTAGCCTGTCTTCCTCTGGAGTATACAGAAGAAGAATATAAGAACGAGGACACCAAGTGAGAATCCTCAGTTACACATCATACATGCATTCAAGAAATATCTGGAAATGAGTGATCATAACACACGCTCTGTGCACCTGTGTGTCTCTCAGATTGGTGGTGGCGTTGGCGGTAACCCTGGGTCTGTTTGGTGTAGAGCTGGCTGGCTTCCTGTCTGGTGTCTCCATGTTTAATGGAAGCCAAGGCCTCCTGTGTATCCTTAAACAGCCAGTAATACATTTCAATCAACAAAGTGACTTTGTGGAGACAAGTGACACGAAAGATACTGATGAGGTATTTTTAAACATGACTAGATACAGATCCAGTCATTTCTATTGGATACTTTCTAGTTAAAATAAGACTATGAATGAATACGACTGTAAGGTGTTAGGAAGGGGATATTCTCATTGATAGTTGTGATTCCCTGACTCCAGCCCGCTCTACGTTTACGACGTGCTCATCACACTCTGACCTGCTGTAGCCATCGCAGCTCACGCAAGCGCCTCAGTGGCTCTGCTTTTCTTTCTGTTTGAGCAGTGGGAATGTGACATCTACTGGTGGATCTTTGTCTTCTGCAGGTCAGTGTGCACGTGTGAATATGTGTGTTTATCCCATCGGGTGTGTTTCCCTGACACGTGACCTCCTCAGCCCTGGCTGCCCACTGCAGCGCCTCCGTGGGCCTGTCTTTCTTTGTGTTCCAGAAGTGGGAATGCTGGACCTACTGGGTTATTTTTGCCCTCTGCAGGTTGGTGTGTGTGCGGGTTCCTTTTTTTTATGTGGAACAGAGCTGAGTCAGCTTCCAGAGACAACTATGAAGAACAGCATCACCCTGTGTGTTGTCCGAGTCCGTTATCTGTATGTTCAATGCGATTCTTAATCCCTCTTTCCATCTTATTCCCTCAGTGTTCTTCCAGCATTTGTGGAAATCATCCTCTTCATTGCTGTATTCGGACTGAAGAAAAAGGCACTTTAACGGCTATTGTATTGGGAGAGACCTTTTTAATGTGTCGTAGGAGCGTAGAATTGAAGATGCAACTATGGAACTCTTGGAAGTATGACTGCTTGTGACAGTGACCCAAATTGGGGAAGGAAACCAGATGCACGCTACGGAGGAGCTGACTATATACAGAGGCAGAGTTCTTCAATAAAATGCCATGGGTTCAAATGGATGTAGAGACATTTCTGGCTAAATATATGTTCATAAAGTCTCAGTCAACCCTGTTTGTACTGGGCTGTCTAACGCCCATTCCTGTTTCGTGTGACTAAGATGGACGATATGGATGTCTGTTGCTGTATGAACGTGTTGTGTTGCTGATTTTTTTTTTTTACTAATACAAATAAAGACTGAAGTGTGACGGTTCGCAAGGATTTTGATCGCGTGTGCCGTTTCTGATTGGTCCCAGTTCTGCGGTGCGTCACTTTCGTGGTCCGGGTAGCGAGACTAGTACCGATAGTTCCTGAAGACGGGTAACCGTGCATTGAGAGGATAGCTAACTTGCATCCGAAACGCCCAGATTATTAGCATTGTAGTCGTCTTCGATTGAATAATTTGAAATGGGTAAGTAGCGTATAACCAGTGAATCTCTAAGTTATATATTATATTTATGAATACTCGATGAGGGCACAAAGACAATCGCTATTTCTTGCTGCCACACACAGCTAACTTTAGTTAGCAAGCGTTAGTATGGACAACCCATTCAATCTGCACAGCTAGCTAATTGCTTCTAGCTAGCAAGCTAGGTAATTGTGTCTTAACATTTTCTTGTTAGCATGTTACTGCTTGCATATTGTACTTCCCGGCAGTATTGGTTTTAGATCCTAAATTGCCCATTTAAATTCGCCAGCTAAATGTAGGAGCAAACATAAACCGGAACTATTTGTGGGCGTACACTGACGTGGCAAGAGCAAGAGTAATGAAAAAAGTTGTAACACTACTAGACTAAATAAATGGAAATGCTGAGGTTATCCAGTGAAAAATATGTAGAATCCTTTACTAGCATAATGCAGTTGGCTTATTCGAGGTAGAAGACAAATGGAAATGGTAACGGATATAAGTTCGAGTACTTCTACCCAAATGATTAGCTCTCTATTTTTTCTCTCTCTCGATTGTCCATACTCCTCCATCTACACAACGCTTCCATCCGACAGCTGTCTCAAGTCCCTCTGCTCTCCCTACAGCAGTGAACACAGGCACGTCTCTGGTGCTGTCCAGCTTGCTGTCGGTACTGGTGTTCGCCGGGATGCAGATGTTCAGCAGACAGTTGGGCTCCACGGAGTGGCTCACCATCCTGGGGGGGATGCTGGGGTCTGTCCTCTTCATCTGCTCCCTCACTGTATCCTTCTCACGAGGTTAAAAAGGTTTTCAACGGTTCTGCCTAGTTCAGGTACTAAACCTTTGAAGTAGTACTGTGCTAAACTGACCCTAGCACTGAATATCTTAATGAAATCCAGCAGTGATCTGCTTGAGCACCTTAACTTCACCCCCAGGCCTTCAATAACCTGGAAAATCTCATTTTCGGGAAGGGATTCCAGGCTAAGATATTCCCAGAAAGTGAGTAAAAAATAACCATCTACCCTAGTACATTTAGCCAACATGTACTTGAAATGCACTCTTACAGTGTTTGGTTGTGCAGTCTAGATCAGCCTAGAAGCATCAAACATGCCTGCTTTCTCTCATGTCCTCTGTAGTCCTGGTGTGCCTAAGCCTGTCCCTGTTTGCCTCTGGACTGGTGCACCGTGTGTGTGTCACAACATGGTAAGTAGCCTACCTCCTGCATCACAGCAGCCTACAATTCATCACTCCAGTGTGGAGCGAAGTTGTACCAGGGTCTCTGTACGTTTCTGGCGGGCACAGAGGTCTGTCTACAGATACCTGGGATGTAGAATGAAGTGATAATAAGAAGAAAAAAGCTATGAACTAAAGGGTTACAATATGGTTGTACTGTTGTTACTAAACTTATAAGTGTTGACAAATCTTTTTCTCCTCTTTTTCCAGTCTGATATTCTCTCTCTTTGCCATCTACTACATTAACAAAGTGTCGGCAGCCCTCTACCAAGCAGCCGTTCCCGCGGTAGCACCTGCCAAAGCTACCAGCAAAGGCAAAAGGAAGAACTGAGCCAGAAATCTGTTACGCTCTCATCCAGTCATCCGACATTATTCGTTTTTGAAAACCAATCATTATGGAGGAAATTTGTAATTTAACCAGTGCTGTCACATCCCAGTTATCTGTCATGTATTTTGACAATAGTCTCTCTGTACTTTAGTATGTCGCTTTTGTAAACCGTTCCTGAAGTCTGCTGTTATGGACTACAGTCGCGAACTGACAGATAATTGAGAGACGGTCACTGACGACCAGGCGCAGCCGCAAAGGGTCTTGAATGGTTTGTTTCCTTGACTCCTTTTCCCAGTCACAGCTTACTGAGCACGTGAAGTATGAAGCTATGAATAGGAGAACAGCAGGGAAAGAATCTGTTATTGGATCTAGCGTTTATTACATTCCCTCCATCCAGCACTTGTTTCCTTCTGGTTGCACATAGATTTACACGTCATCCATTCGTGATTGTTTTGGTATGTTTCAGGTAACATTTTTTTTTTGTTAAGATGAATTTGTAATTAAAACAATTTGAGGAAAAACCTTTGTCTTTCGAAATGTTTCTAGCAAGTAAATGTCTATTACATAAAATAAATGTCAGTGGAAAAATATGTAGCCTTTGCCATTAGGGTTGCAATCGATTGAGAATTTGAATATAACGGTCAGTCATGATGTATCACAAACAGGTCGCGAAATTAGCTCTCACGCAAACGTGAGCAGGCATGCTTCTCAGGGCGTTCCCCCTTTCCTTGCTTAGTTTAAAGTTTCTTCCCCCAACCCTTACACTGGACCGATTTCTTCCATCCGAACCTATAAACAGTTAGCTCATCCGGTAAGTTTAACTTTCGCGTTTTGCGTCAAACAGAAAACTTTTAATAGCGACTGCAACTTGAATGAATAATGTTGGCTGTATTTAGAACAGTTAAGTGTATTTGTGCGCACATTGACCGAAAGTTTGAGAATAGGAAACATTTCTCAAACTTTCGGTGTGTTGTTAACCGAATTTCGTGCGCGTCAGTCAGTCCCTTTGAGTCTTACGTTCTAAGTAACATTGTGTCAAAATGTATCAAAGGCATCTCACTGGATAATATTAAAGGATAGATAGATGTAGACTATGTTACATTTCAATGTGTATACTGTAGGCCATAGCAGACATCGTCAAGAAACAGGATTATTTTTGACAAAGAGAGTGGGAGTTGGCCTATGTGATAAGGAGATTGTGCCATGATGAAATAACGGAGGAATTTGTCTGTAGAGCCAACCAACACCCATCCTCTTAAAGTGCACGGTGATCTGGTCTCCAATAGTAACTTGTCCAACGGTAGAGTTCTCTCATACAAACCCGGTTTATTTTCTCTCACCCTCCTCTCAGAAGATCTGTACCTGCAAACATGCCGTCAGAGTTGGAGGGAGCGATGGAGTCCCTGATCAAGGTGTTCCACTGCTATGCTGACAAAGATGGCGATAGCAACACTCTGAACAAGAAGGAGCTGAAACAGCTGATGGAGACTGAACTGTCTTCCTTCTTAAAGGTCAGACCTCCTTCTCTCCTTCAGCCCACAAGGAATGTGTGCCAGATACTAGCTTAGCTATCGATCTGCTTGCTGTCAACCAAATGGGTGAGTTGATCCCACCCCCTGCGTCTCTCGGATTCTGTGTCCCAGTCCCAGAAGGACCCGGCTGCCGTGGAGAAGATCATGAAGGATCTGGACCAGAACAGTGACGGCTTGGTGGACTTCCAGGAGTTTGTGTCTCTGGTGGTCGGCCTGTCTATCGCCTGTGAACGCCTGTTCCAGATCCACATCAGTAAACTGGCCAAGAAGTGAGGAAGACAGAGACATCTGCTTCATTTGGCTTCATTCATTCAGGAGTCATTTTCTGTTAAGACTGACATTGTTAAGCTTTAATAAACGTTGGCCCTGTTTGTGTTGCTGGTTTTGTGGCTTGTACTCACTCAACATGCATATTTGGGAGTGCCAGATGAAAACATAATAATGTGGGCACACCCTTTCAGCGAAGCGAGCCAGCTGTTGTTCTCCACAACACCTTTTCTCGGTTAAATCCAGGAAGATCTCCACAGATGAAACAAGCAAGACAGTAGGAACCGAAACACACACATATACCTGGTTCCAATCCAAGCTTGCAAGGGCACAAGATCACCTGTATCCAGGAAAGATGATTACATCAAACCAACACTGTTGGTGTTGGTTTGAGCTGCTCAAACTTATCCACTGCATGTCTGGTCACTATCAGTACACAGTTACATTTACATTTAGTCATTTAGCAGACGCTCTTATCCAGAGCGACTTACAGTAAGTACAGGGACATTCCCCCGAGGCAAGTAGGGTGAAGTGCCTTGCCCAAGGACACAACGTCATTTGACACGGCCGGGAATCGAACCAGCGACCTTCTGATTACTAGCCTGATTCTCTAACCGCTCAGCCACCTGACTCCCGGTTCCATGTGGGTTTGTGCAGGTTTTCTGTTTGTTCCTGTGTGTGTGTGTGTGTTCCGGATTCATCATCTGTAATCAAACAAGACCAAGCAGATGTATTCAGGTGATGAAAGCAGGCGCCCAAGATGAATGTGTAGTGCTCATTTTTCACCAGCTGATGTCATGAGAGCTCAATAATCAGTCATGGTCTAACTTCTTGCTTCTTCATTTTTTCTCTCTACTGTCACACATTCCTTCTGTCCCTCAGTCTCTTACAGATGATCTGCAGTGTAAATTATTGATTTATTTAAGTATTTATTGGAAATAGCTGTGGTTTTAGAATAGTGTTTCAGTAAAACCTGTAAGTGTGGTAAGAGGAACCACAAAGCTGTCTTGCTCTTTTGTGTCTGGTGGGTGTTTGGAATGTGAAGCAACTCTGGTCTGAGAAGATTTCCCCTCAGTAGCAGGAGGTTCCCTGCCAGTTACAACACAAGGTGTGACAGGTGAGGGCATGTTTCAGAGCAGAAGGATGCACTGCAGTACAGAGCTGCTGTTAGCCACATCCAGGCGAGCCGTCATGGTAACGTGAGCCGTGTTCCAAGATCCCTGATCTCGTCTGTCATGAACTACAGCTTCATCTGAGCTGCTGAACACACCACAATGCACATTGTTTGTTCTTTAATAGTTGTATTATTTCATCAATAATTATATTTCTGTGAGAAAATGTATTGTAGGGGCTAACTTAAAACACATTCTAATCTAAATGGCTATTCTTGTTATAAAAATATATGATATATTTAAGGATTATTTGACCTGGTTAGGTCATGTGTGTCGTGCTATCAATTATCCAGTGCAAGCTTCATGTCTGAGGGTGGTCCTTCTTATTTCTTGTCCTGTATTGCAGATGTTGTACTGAACAGGACTCACATTTAGATAATCAAATATAAACAGTAAACCACCCGAAGATATTTGTGTACCAGACCCTGGCGTGAGAATGGCATGCTGGTAGCCTGGATGTAGAGGCATGTGTGTAACCACGTCTTGCACGCCCACACTGTTTGGTCTGCACAGAGAAGTCACTCTCTCATAATCATGGGGCGAATGGCGTATTTGGTATTCCTTGTCCGTCAGTTGTAATGGAACAGTGGACTGAAACCTTTGATGAAAACGTAATATTGTCACAATTGTCCTGGTTCTGTTAAACACAGACAATCCCTACACCCCCCCCCCCCCTCTCTCTCTCTCTCTCTCTCTCTCTCTCTCTCTCTTTGTTCCATAACTGTTGTGCATGTCTAGGCAGAGTGTGATGATGAGTCTAGCAGGGAATCTACTGTGACGGATACAATAAGAATTCAACAACATTAAACAAGAATCTAGTAGGACTGGTTAGAAAATGGTGCATGTTTATAATGGGAGGGAAAGTTTGCAGAGACAAAAGCCGAGTGCTTTACAGTGTCCATGCAACGGAGGGCTTATCAGGTCGCTGTTTGTTGCCCTGAGTTATGTAAGTTTGGCTGGATGAATGAGAGGCGTTCCCTTTGTGCTGTTCTACACATGCAAACTCTATTACACAAACACACACACACAAACACACACACACACGCATGTGTGATGAGTCAGACCTTCCCTATTTAGAGCTGCATGGAATCTCCACTGTAATTTTCCACTTTCTTCCATAGTTTCCTCAGACTCGACAAATGAAGAAACACCAGTGATTGCTTGCTTACAAAACACAGAAATGGTTTATATATTATGTATTTCACTCACAGACTGCAATGTTTAAAAGAATACAAACATTTTAACACATTAACCTTCCAAATGACAACAGTTATGATGATCTAATATGAAGTGTTCCAGTTCAGCAGGTTTGGGTGGCGCAGCAGGCATTTCCCAAGGCAAGAAGCCCTGTTTGTCTGTGTGTGTGTGTGTGTGTGTGTGTGGGTGGGTGGGTGGGTGGGGTGTGTTCCCTTTAAGATGAGCCTTTCCCCTCGGCCCGTCACTTCGACCCGGGACGCACGCAGACATCTACTCTCATCCTGTAACTACTGAGTCTGAGGTGAGTGAGGATGGAGTGGAGGAAGGTGGATGAAGGGAGCAGGGAGGAAGGTGGATGAAGGGAGCAGGGAGGAAGGTGGATGAAGGAAGCAGGGAGGAAGGTGGATGAAGGGAGCAGGGAGGAAGGTGGATGAAGGGAGCAGGGAGTTGGAGGAATAAGGCATGAAATGTGTTAGGTGGAGGAATCTGACATGTATGTCAACAATGACTGTTTGTACAGTGCAGTTCATTTTAACAACACTATTATTTCTTCAACAAACATCTGACATTTTAGTCATTCAGCAGACATTTGTATCCAAAGGGACGTGAACACAGTATAGCAGAAGATCAATGATCAGAAGTTCAAACTGTGTTTTGGAGGTCAGAGTCATTGAACTGTCTGTTTTTACCAGGCACAGCACACAGTAGCCACATTGAGCTACCAGGCACAGCACACAGTAGCCACATTGAGCTACCAGGCACAGCACACAGTAGCCACATTGAGCTACCAGGCACAGTGAACAATAATAATACCTCAACTACAGTGCAACAACTGAAGTAGTGCTCCTGAACCCTCCAAGGACTAAGCAGCGCACCATGGGAGATCGGGCCTTCTGTTCAGCCGCTCCCAGTCTGTGTAATGCTCTCCCTGATCACCTGAGGACACCACAGACTGTGGATGCTTTTAAACGTGGCCAAAAAACCCACCTTTTTAACAGAGCCTTTGGCTTATTCTTAAACTCTTTATCTGTGTTATTTCCCTTTTTGTTCTACAGATTTTTTTGCGCCCTTTCTTGTTTTTAACCTGTAGCACTGGATTTTACCTAAATATAAAGTGCATTACAAATACAATTATTATTATTATTATTAGTGCATGTCTGTGTGGCAAATCTGAAAGAGTTCACAATTCTGCTGACGTGACCTCAAGAGCTGTTCCACAGGTTCCGTACGCGTGGCAACATTAGCTAGGGAGAACACAGCCCTCCCTCCTCAGTGGAGACCCTGTGTGTTACCCTTAAACCATCTTCTCCCTCCAGCAATGTCTCGTCTGGAGAAGGCTGTGGTGTCCATCGTGGAGGTGTTTGAGGAGTACGCGGGGCAGGACGACAAGAAACGCCAGCTCAGCTCTAGTGAGCTGCAGGAACTGCTGCAGAAGGAGATGTCTAACCCTGAGTTCCAGGTGAGCACCTCCGCATGTCTGCATGTCTGCAGTAGCACCTCTGCATGTCTGCAGTAGCACCTCTGCATGTCTGCATGTCTGCAGTAGCACCTCTGCATGTCTGCAGTAGCACCTCTGCATGTCTGCAGTAGCACATCTGGGACATTCAAAACTTACGGGCATAGAGTACTACATATGTTCATTAACAACTTACATTGCATTTTGTAAAATGTCACAACATACTCTCTGATGATGCGCGTGTGTTTGACAGGGAAAGATTGACCCAGAGGACATCAAGGAGGCTATGGAGATCATGGATAAGAACCATGATGGAGAGGTCAACTTCAGGGAGTTTTCCCGCTGTGTGTCCATGCTGGCTTTGGGCTACTTCCATAAGAAGCATGGCAAGGGGGGCAAGAAGGATAAAGAGGGTAGGGGGGGCAGGGGCGACAAGGGGAAAGCTGACAAAGAGTAAGGAGAAGGCACAGCATCCCAGCACCACTTCCAGACGGGGGCTTCACCTGAGACAGGAAGCAGGAAGTCCTGTGACAACTCCCACCTGCATCTACATCAGCACCAGCCAACCACAAGTTTACACATCAACCGTGTAAGGCACCTCAAGTTTGTCATGACTTAAAAACTAAAATGAACTGTATCTGTTGTTTGATTTGAAGATGTGGTCATGTGTAGCATCAGGGATATAATCGCTAACAGACCAAAATAAAACAAACAAAACTACACTCACAAATTGTTTTCATTTATCTTTCATGGTTATCTGTCTGGTGAATCAAGTGAACCTAAACTATGTTCCATTATTTAGAAACAAGATGAAAAATCACCTTCCCACTGCAGACAAGGCTGCGTTCTTAAAGGGACTGTTGAATCATCTCATTTGTCATAGGGAGACAGGTGGCTGAGCGGTGAGGGAGTCGGACTAGTAATCCGAAGGTTGCCAGTTCGATTCCCGGTCATGCCAACTGACGTTGTGTCCTTGGGCAAGGCACTTCACCCTACTTGCCTCGGGGGAATGTCCCTGTACTTACTGTAAGTCGCTCTGGATAAGAGCGTCTGCTAAATGACTAAATGTAAATGTCATGCCGTCCAAAACTTTAACCAGTTGCTGCATACAGCATAAACAGTTAAGTTCATAGGAATGTCTGTAATGTTTGTAAAGTATGTATTCTTTACTTACTTATTATTTACTCAGTAAGTAAAAATACTATTCCTTCATCATATACCCTTCCCTGATTCCCACAGCATACAGTTTGTGGACCACTCATAGGGCTCCACTATATAACTTCTATTCAAACTTACTGGATATCATGTCACAACGAGACAGTTGGACAGGGAGGGGAATACGTGTTGAATCAAGTTAGGTTTGCTGAAGTGTTTGATGAAGTGTTGGGGGTCTGGAGACGGAGAGACAGACTGGTGGACAGGGAGGGGAATACGTGTTGAATCAAGTTAGGTTTGCTGAAGTGTTTGATGAAGTGTTGGGGGTCTGGAGACGGAGAGACAGATGAAGTGTTGGGGGTCTGGAGACGGAGAGACAGATGAAGTGTTGGGGGTCTGGAGACGGAGAGACAGATGAAGTGTTGGGGGTCTGGAGACGGAGAGACAGATGAAGTGTTGGGGGTCTGGAGACGGAGAGACAGATGAAGTGTTGGGGGTCTGGAGACGGAGAGACAGATGAAGTGTTGGGGGTCTGGAGACGGAGAGACAGATGAAGTGTTGGGGGTCTGGAGACGGAGAGACAGACTGGTGGACAGGCAGGACAAGGGACAAATAAAAGTGTAAGATAAAAGAACCGTCAGGTGTTTCAGACAGGGGGTGGTGTCGTGTCAGAGGTGGAGATGCTGGCTTCTGGTCACCGAAGGAGCCAACACATGACTATTTTAAAAGATCATTTGTGATTCACCATGTATATTTCCATGCTTCATCTGCGTTTTGGGGGGTTTGATAGCAGTTTCTGACTGGTTTTATTGGTTTTGAAGTAATTCTGTAAAACGAGTGTGGTTCTTTCTCAGGGGTAGAGATCTGCAGTCACAAAGAACCAGTCAAGATTCTCTTCATATTAACAAAGGGCTGGGAAGGTCATCGCTGACCCAGCACTAATTCAACAAATGTTGTCCAAATGTTCATCTTCTCAACTTTGTTCATACACGCTGTACTGGACGTTTCAGCCTCCTCCAGAGCAACGGCAAACCAGGTCACCTGATTATTAAATGTATTTATATTCTATACAGGTTCTCCTGCCACACCCTGGTTAAACAACAATCAGGATACAAGCATCCCATCTTTCAGGTTCTGGTGTTTATGTGTGTGTGCACTACGTCCACTTTGTGGAATACGATACTGAAGCCTGGTGTGCACACACACACACACACACACACACACACACACACACACACACACACACACACACACATACACACACACACACACACACATACACACACACACACACATACACACACACACACACACACACACACACACACACATACACACACACACACACACACAGGGGTGTTTCTGGGGATAGGCAACCTAGGATAGGCAACCAGTTATTTGGCGACAGGGCACCCAAAAGGATTTCTCAGCAGACCAACCAACAAGTCAAGAACCCTCGTAACTGGGTTCAAGGTATCCATAGTAACTGGGTTCAAGGTATCCCTAAAAAGAATATCATACAGGAATAAGATCAATGATCTTTCTAAAATGTATTTGCACAGCAACAACGTTTGCCCCTGCAGGGACGAGCCAAAGGTAACCTGCCACACCCAAACAAACATGTCACAGAATCAGGTCAAACGTCCAGGAAAAACATCTGAAAACATGGAGCTACTATTATCACAAAACATAGCACCTTCCTGAACGAGAACAAAACCAAAAATATCCTTTATTTGATTTTTCTCAAGGTTCTTAAAGATTATTAAAGTATCTCAGAGCATTGTGTTTTATACTGACAGTCCAGACTTAACCCTTCAGATTAGTAGAAATTAGTTTTCTGTGGTGGTTACGATGAAACGACAACATTTGATCAAATCTGTGATCAAAATGATTATTCATATCTAATTACATATTTTATACTGAATACAGTATAATTAACGTGTCATGAGTTTGTTCCAAGATGGTTTCATAAATTGCAAAACAATGGATCTGTCAACAGACACATCACAGTGCAACTGGGTCAAATGGACCAAGTCTGTTGAAAGTTCTTGACTCAAGAAGGGAGGAGCCAGACCTGGAGCTCCATGACCCAATAAAGGTGTAGCGCAATAAAGAATCCTCCTTAACACAGTGTGCAAATAACACATACTTTTGTGTGTTTAGGTTTCAACATTTCAACATTCTCTGAGAGCGCAGGCCTACATGTTGGCCTGCAGATCCCCCCGGGCTACGGCGCTCGCAGGGAAGATTTCATGATTAGGGTGTTCCCCTTTACACAGTAAGTAATAGGCTGAGTGAGCCAAAGCCAGGCGGTTAGCCTGAGCACTTAACCCTTTGTCTGTGTGTCAAACAGGTGCGTCTGCATTCTAGAAACATTTATGTGAAAAGACAATTGAAACGTCTACAAGGGTGACATGTCTTAGCTTGTTTCAAAAGACACTCATTTGAGGCCGTACAATGGAAGTTATACAACGGCTGAAAACAGTCGAATGAAGTTAAGCGTTTTGTTCCAGAAGTTTTATTCTGAATTTAAGCAGCTTATTCATGAAGTTTGCCCGTGGTACAAATGTGTAGGAGTCTGGTAATACAACATGAACACATCCTCTCAAGCTTCCTCATAGTGAAGATGATGACTCACATACTGTACTCCCACCCTATTGTGGCTGTGTGTGCACGTGTGTGTATGTGAACGTGTGTGTATGTGTGTTTACAAGCTCCAAACCCGCTTTACTTATCATTTAAACCATCGAATTCAAATGTGTCCTTAACAAGTGAATTTATGGAAATCACACCCTCCCTCCCATCATATCCCACACTGTTTTGTTATTATTCAAAGACCAGTCAAATATCAGTCTCAAGGGACAGGTAACATTCTGCAGAGAGCTGTTGCAGCAGACTTTGTAAAGGATTATCCCTTTACATTTACATTTAGTCATTTAGCAGACGCTCTTATCCAGAGCGACTTACAGTAAGTACAGGGACATTCCCCCGAGGCAAGTAGGGTGAAGTGCCTTGCCCAAGGACACAACGTCAGTTGGCATGACCGGGAATCGAACTGTCAACCTTCAGATTACTAGCCCGACTCCCTCACCGCTCAGCCAACTGACTCCCTTTCTTGCTGTGGTTCTGATGTGACACTTTGAGTCTCGTCCCCTTAACAGTCTCTCTGCTCCCTGTTTTCCTCTCAGCCTAAATCCTTCCATGAGTCTGAATGGAGAACACAATGAAAGGACATGGAAAGGTGAGTTAGAAAAAGAGAGAGGGAGGCTAGAGAGAGAGAGAGAGAGAATTAGGAAGAATTAACATAAAAAAAAGATCACTAAAATTCTGGATACATCTCAAATTAAGTCCCCAAGATACTCTGCAATTTGAAGCACTGAAAACCCAAGAATTGAACCCCCAAAAGAGTCCTTTCAGTCAGCTGGTCATGAGACTAATTAACCAACCAACACCTAACATTGCCCCATCTCAGACCAGCACTGCTTCACAATCACCAATCAGAGTAAAACAAATTGTCCAACAAACCAAAAAGGCCTATCTGGAACATTGGAACAACCAAACCAAAAAACAAACCAAACTAAGTTGCTATCGGGCCCTAAACAGAAACTATGAATTGGCTAATTAACTTTATACTGTAAAAGACGTAAAACAGAGACAGATCCTGACCAAATACAGGATCAGTGACCACAGTCTGGCCATTGAAAAAGGCAGACATAAGAAAACCTGGTTACCAGAAGAGTCCAGAGTGTGTGGCCACTGTACTACAGGTGAGGTAGAGACAGAGATGCACTTTCTACTACACTGCCAACGGTACAGACATACCAGACAGCATTTCTTTGATAAATTTGAATCCCTTGTACCATCATTCACCACACTGTCTGATAATGAAAAGCTAAAAGTGCTCTTAGGGGAGGGACACACAGCCCCCCTATCTGGACGATTTCTAAAAGAGTAACATGAAATCAGGGAAAACCTGAATGTAATTTGACCAGCCTTGAAATCCTATTTGTAATATGTGTTGTCCATCTCAATGTAGCTATTTACTTAGGTAGTTTTTGTTTCGATTTGTTGTTTTCTGTTCTTGACACTTTGTTGTTACCACATGTTCCGGACGATACAGACTGTTGTTCCTTATGTTGTTTTTGAATGGTGTTGTTGATGTATGGTTGTCTGTTATTGTGCGTCTTGCTTTGGCAATACGGTTGAAATGTCATGCTAATAAAGCTGAATTGAATTGAATTAAGAGAGAGAGAGAGAGAGAGAGAGAGAGAGAGAGAGAGAGAGAGAGAAGAGAGAAGAGAGAAGTATAAGAGCAATATCTGGAAAAATGTAACCAGTTAATTGAAAACTACACAGACCTTGACATAAATTAGAAATTAAGGATATCTCTGGGCGAAGGGCCTACTGCAAGCCTTGCCGCTAGATATGTATCTCAATGTCACCTGAGGAACAGTGAATCAACCTTGTATGACTGTTAAACCTTTCTGTCTTCTGCCAATAAAGCATACTGAACTGAACTGAGAGACAGAGAGAGAGAGAGAGAGAGAGAGAGAGATAGAGACACGGAGAGAGATAGATAGAGAGAAACAGAGAGAGAGAGAGAGAGAGAGAGAGAGAGAGAGAGAGAGAGAGAGAGAACCACAGAGGAGGAGGATAAAACCAGACTCAGTATCCTCACCTAACACTGCTGTGTGTCAGACATGTCACTTGACCCAAAACCAACCAGGAACCCCACATTGAGCCGCTCAAGAGAGAGCGAGACTACAAGCAAAAGGGTGTGCCATTTGAGGATATCCTCTGCTATGCAGAGAGTTTTGTACCAAGATGCCAGCCTGCCAACAGAAGCAGGAAGGGGGGGAGGGGCACGGATGGCATCAGGACTGTGACTCAGATCTAAGTGAGCTCATTTGCAGCCACCCATGTTTAGAGGAGAGACACCATGGAGGAGGGGGGGAGGGAGTAAGGGAGGGGCAGGGATGTAGATATGAGCTGTAACAGGGGCATTCCGTATCAGAGATCAAATTGTCCTTGGGCTAATAAAAGATATTCTACATAGTTGTTGTTTTGACAACAGAAGAGAGCTACGAAGAGAGAGGAACGGTGGAGCGAGGGAGGAGAACATGAGAGGGTGAATCGAGGAAGTGAACGAGAGAAAAGAAGGGAGGGGGTAGGGGGGGTGGCTGTAGTTTTCCACTGTCGGAAAGAGAAGACAGAGCACAGATACACTCACAAGTTGCTAATGCTGAGGGTATCCCACAGATACACTAACAAGTTACTGTGCGTGTCTGTGTGTTTGTGTGTGTTTTTGTGTATATTGAAGGAGAGAGCAAATGAGGAAACTTAATGTTTAACAAAACAGGCCTGTAAAGAGGCTGTGTAAGACGGTATGGGTTCCTCAAAACTAACTGAAAAGGTGAAATCAAGCCAAACTGAATAAAGGGAACCTTGTTTTCTGCACAACAATAGACTGCTCACATCAGTTCTGTTATTAATGCTCTCCTTCGATTCCAGGCACAAACAGCCAAAACTCAGCTAATAAAATAGTAATGAACTCAACAGAGCTGCACCCAGGTTGCCCCAGTGTGGGTGTAGGCTTGCTGTACTTTTACAGCCACTGGAAGACAGCACAAAGGTTACTTTTGTCTGTAAAAATCAATATATGAGATGTCAAACCTACACAGACTTCACAGACCGTACAGGGTGGGTATGCAAATCACAAGTCTGCACCAAGCTGACAGACACACTAAGCATGGACGAGCCGGGACAGACATGGAGCTAATAGAGTGGCAGATGGAAGGAAGAAAATGGAGGAAAAAAGACCAGAAGAAGAAGAGGGACTGAGAGTAGGAGGAGCAAACAAGCCTCATCTGGCTTTCATTTAACCAAAGACTCTTTCCATTTTTTCTTAACTTCTTTATAAGCAATTAAGCCTCTTCCTCACTATAAAGCTATAACTAGCACACACACTCACACACACTGACAACAGCCCCTGGGTTGTCATGGAAAGCTTTCTGTATCTCTTCAACTGCGGTGAAGAGATACAATTCAATACCACCACTGCACTATTTCAAGCAAACGTTTCTAAAATGTCCTCTGAGAAAGTTCCGTGCACCAGTGAGTTACAATATGAGAAGATTCTCTACTGGTGAGTCAGAGGGAGAAAAAAACCAGATTCCTGTGGCTAGCAGGATTCATCCAGCATGTGCGTATATTCCTACTCTAGTTCCTGCTTTCAAGCTTGGGCGTCGGCTTGAAGGCAAGACCATTCGCGTCCTCAGCACGCCTCCGTGGGCCTGCTCGACAGCAGCAGGACAGTCACTCTGTGACTGAGCATTCCATGTTTTATATCCCATTTACTAACAACTGCTTTCATTTGCATATATACTTTTACCTCAGTTTGAATTTTCCTACAGTATTTAACATGTGTAAACAGCATACATGCAAAAGAACCCATATGCATTTTGGACTCATAATTAAAGTCTAAGATAGAAACGTGTATTTGTATGAGCCCGTCTGCCTCAGCTGGGCAGAGGGGTTTGGAGTTTGGCTTCTACATTGGGACCTTATCTCCTTTTCTTCATCGCAAACTGTGTCTATTCTATCAGGTTACCCATCCTTGACCATTAACAAGCATTGCAAATTACAGGTGTGTTAGTGTGCAGTTGGGTTTTTTGTTACCAGAAACATTCCAGAAAAAAATTTGATCAAGCTACACCCTCTCTCTCTCTCTGTCTCTCTCCCTCTGTCTCTCTCTCTCTCTCTCTCTCTCTCTCTCTCTCTCTCTCTCTCTCTCTCTCTCTCTCTCTCTCTCTCTCTCTCTGTCTCTCTCACACACACACTTTCTCTCTCCTTTTTTCATATATCTCTCTTTTTCTCTAATGCACACACAGATACAGACACACACACACAATAAATTATATTTGAATGAATCACCATTTTAGTTACATAACGGCAAAGTGGTTGCCAAGTTTACCAACTGCCTTTTTCTCTGGCTTTTTCTCTCTCTAACCAACTCTTTCCCCATCATCTCTGTTCAGTCACTTTATCTAGAGGAAACATGATTTCGCGAACAGTGGTTGTTTTGCACAGACATGCTAAATCCGACCATCGCCAAGATGAGAGATCAATCTTCAATTCTAGTCCTCCCACTAGCTGCAGCAGCGCTACACAGAAGCTCAAACACAGGCATTCTGCAGAACTCATCGACTGTTATCACACAGACACACACACACACACACACAGACACACACACAGACACACACACACACAGACACACACACACACACACACACACACACAGACACACACACACACACACACTCCTCAGTCTGTAGTTCACTCTTCTTCTCTTTCCGTCCTGCTTGTTTCCCCTTATCTCTGTTCACTCTATAACTCTATAAGGAAGTATCATCAGGCAAACACTTGTCATGTTGCACATTATCCGATTTCACAGGCATTGTGTTGGTGAATATGGAACAGCAAACATACATGACGTGACCATATCTCTCCCAGGCTCTTCTGCTCTTCAAACAGAGACTAGCTGGATACGACAAAGCTCTGCAGGATTATAGGAGGGTGAGCACCTGATCCACATTGTTTATCTTTGCACAAACACACCTGCTTTAAATGGTCCCTCATAAAAGCTGTGCACAGAGAATATTGTGCGGTCGATACAGAGGCTGCACAGAGAGCTGTTGATTCAGAGGGATAGGCCTTAAGGTTTGACAACTAAACTCTTTCTCTCTAACAAACTCTATCTCTCCATCTCTTTTACACCTCTCTCTTTTAACCAGTCTCTTCATTTTCAATAAATCAGTCCCATCTTGTCCCAGACAGGTAAGCGGAGGATGCTTGCAGGCAATACACCTATGGCATGGCTGGTTTGGGTTTTCAAAAAGAGCTACTGCTCAGGTCCTGTGACCCCCGTGATGTCATTATACTGCTGTCTCTGACCCGAGGGTTTGGATGTGTGATTGAACACGAGACAGGGCGTGGCAGGCTATTTCCATTCCAAAGCGAGTAATGGTAGCCCTACACACAGTCATTTCAATGCAATAAACCGACCGACCATAGACTTCCTAACTAAATGTAACAGCATTAAGGTTTTTGATGGAATAAAACATAGAACAAACATCAACGATAAAACATTCTCTTTACTTCACTTCCTCTCATTCAGCAAATCCAGACAGGATAATCCTGCATTTATTATGCATCCAAGAAAAGAGGCATCACACAAACACCTAACATTACTATAGATGTAAATTGCACAAACTTAAAAATAAACTAAATACGTTTTTACTGCACAGAAAGTGGGATTAAGGGTAATGAAAAAGGCTATGACTCAGAGGGTTTGTATAGGTATGGATAAAACCAGTTCAACAGTCAGCTCTTTGAAGACAGTCAGGCACTTCTCTACTCCTGCTTACACATGAGGGGAAGCAAACAAAGTGAGTTAATAACCCAGAATAAAGATAGAAGAAGAAAGAGGGGAGGAGGGAGGGAGGGAGGGAGGGAGGGAGGGAGGGAGGGAGGGAGGGAGGGAGGGAGGGAGGGAGGGAGGGAGGGAGGGAGGGAGGGAGGGAGGGAGGGAGGGAGGGAGGGAGGGAGGGAGGGAGGGAGGGAGGGAGGGAGGGAGGGAGGGAGGGAGGGAGGGAGAGTTGTGGCAGAGGGTGTGCCTGGCTCAGTATAAAAGTAGTTTCTCAGCCTCCTTTCCATCACTTCTTTGTACTCTCTCACTTTTCCACCCAGCTGTTATCACTGCAACTTTGGTGAGTAAATTAATCGTAGCTTTAACTTGTTTCCGATTTCATTATGTTTCCTGGGTAGCCAAAATAACGTTTGATGTTGCTTTTGTGTTGTGTAAAAAAAGTTTTCTTCTTTGTATGTGTGACGTAGGCAAACTCGCTCTGTGCCGTTTTTCATTCCTTCTCTTCCTCTCATTCCCCTCTGTCTCGCAGTCCAGCTTGGTTGGGTTTCAGAACAGATCTATCATTTAGTTACTATCTGTTAGCAACTGAGGCCAACAGACCCAGGCAGAGACAGATGGATTTTAGAACACACTGACAGGTTCTAGTAGCATAGTTTTTCTATTAGCATCATAAGCCTATAGACAACAGGTTCACAGAGAATGATGTGGGAGAGGAGTCGGAGGTTGACCAAAGTAAAGCAATAGAGTGAATTGATTCTTCTATGAATGAGAGAGTGTGAGGAGGTTGATGTCTATTGGATAATTAAAGAGGGAGACCTTGAAGAGGGTGTTGGCTACATACCTGCCAGTGTGTTTAAACAAGCCTCAATGTCCACCTCTCTCTCTCTGTTTAACTCTCTCTCTACTCTTTCTCTCTCTCTCTCTACTCTCTCTCTCTACTCTCTCTCTCTCTCTCTCTCTCTCTCTCTCTATCTCTCTCTCTCTCTCTCTCTCTGTTTAACTCTCTACTCTCTTTCTGTCTCTGTCTCTGTCTCTGTCTCTCTCTCTCTCTCTCTCTCTCTGTATAACTCTCTACTCTCTCTCTCTCTCTCTTTCTGTTTGACTCTCTACTCTCTCTCTTTCTGTCTCTGTCTCTCTCTCTCTCTCTGTATAACTCTCTACTCTCTCTACTCTCTCTCTCTCTCTCTCTCTCTCTCTCTGTTTAACTCTCTACTCTCTCTCTCTCTCTCTCTCTCTCTCTCTCTCTCTCTCTCTCTCACTCTCTCTGTTTAACTCTCTACTCTCTCTACTCTCTCTCTTTCTCTCTCTCTCTCTCTCTCTCTCTCTCTCTCTCTCTCTCTCTCTCTCTCTGTTTAACTCTCTACTCTCTCTCTCTCTCTCTCTGTTTAACTCTCTACTCTCTCTCTCACTCTCTCTGTTTAACTCTCTACTCTCTCTACTCTCTCTCTTTCTCTCTCTCTCTCTCTCTCTCTCTCTCTCTCTCTCTCTCTCTCTGTATAACTCTCTACTCTCTCTCTCTCTCTCTCTTTCTGTTTGACTCTCTACTCTCTCTCTTTCTGTCTCTGTCTCTCTCTCTCTCTCTCTCTGTATAACTCTCTACTCTCTCTCTCTCTCTTTCTGTTTGACTCTCTACTCTCTCTCTCTTTCTGTCTCTCTTTCTGTTTGACTCTCTACTCTCTCTCTTTCTGTCTCTCTTTCTGTCTCTCTCGTTACTACTCCGGCCTCCCTTTAATTCCTTCTCTCTATTTTGTCAAGTCAGAAAAATCATCCAGACAGAATATTTGTGCAAAATGAAATTACAAATGCCACTGAAAATAAAGCATTACATGTAGTACAACACTAATTGATGTCATTGAATCTTACTTATTAATTGGATGGAACAATTCTGTTTTATAATCAAACTAACCCATGGCTTTGGCACATTGCAGGCACCATGTCTGATATCCAGAAGGCCATGGCACTGCTCATTGGAGCTTTCCACAAGTACTCCGGGAAAGAGGGTGACAAGACAACACTCAGCAAGGGTGAACTAAAGGATCTGCTCAACAATGAGCTAAAGGACATTCTGGGGGTGAGCACACCTGCTACACACACACAACCCTGCAAGCACAAAGGTCACACCTGCTACACACACACAACCCTGCAAGCACACAGGTCACACCTGCTACACACACACAACCCTGCAAGCACACAGGTCACACCTGCTACACACACACAACCCTGCAAGCACACAAGTCACACCAAGCTGCAAAGTCATGACTGTGTGTGAATCCTAGATAAGTATATGTCATGATACCAGATTTGGTTGTTAAAAGTCTGAAAGTCACACTCACTCTCTCTCTTTTACTCCCACTATCTTTCTTTGTCTCTATCTCCCTGTCCTCCCTCTTTCACGCAATTACAGAAAGCCAATGACCAAGCTGCAGTTGATAAGATCTTCAAAGATCTGGATGGAAACAAGGACGGCACCGTGGACTTCCAGGAGTACGTCACACTGGTCGCCTGCTTGACCATGGTGTGCAACGAGTTCTTCACCAAGAAATGAACCAGCACCACCTAGCCACTGTCCACTGAACTGCAGCACATGCAAATGAATGAATGTACTGTATGCTGTGGAAAGATCCTTAAAGCCAGTTCATAGGGAAAACGTATCACATTAGGTCATATTGTCTTGTGTTTAAAAAAGTGAATTATAAAGGAAGAAGAAAACGAAATAAACTATTTTCATATCTTTTCCAGAAAGTGTGATTTTTATTTTCTGTCTGGTAGAGGGGGGGGGGGGGTCTGGACCGATACCAGGGATAATGATACCAGGGATACTGATACCAGGGATACTGATACCAGGGATAATTATTCCAGGGATAATGATACCAGGGATACTGATACCAGGGATAATGATACCAGGGATAATGATACCAGGGATAATGATACCAGGGATAATGATACCAGGATACTGCACTACATGATGTAGTTCATACAATGTGGAACTACTGATATTTCATGACCAGAAATCCAGCAGCATGAGAACCCAGATCGGAACTGTTATTCGACAACAGAGAGAATCTTCAGGCTTTCAGGGATACTAACCAAGGGCTCTTCTACACAACCTTTGGTAAATAAAGAACTTAATTTTAGCCTCCTGCAGAGTCCAGCTGACAGAACATCCCCTCACCTCAGAGTCAACACACGTCAAGACTAGGCCTACTGAGGGAACAAGACTAGGCCTACTGAGGGAACAAGACTAGGCCTGCTGAGGGAACAAGACTAGGCCTACTGACGGAACAAGACCAGGCTTTTTTGAAACCTTTACAAAAATCTTTCAAAACAAGGGACTCTTTACCCCTGACCCATAACCGGAAGTATAAACCCAAGTCTTGGGTGTAAGACAAACAGATACAAACTTAAACATTCACCAAAACAAATGAACATGGTTTGTGTTGCTTGTGGGCGTGTGTGCTCTTTGTCAGAAGCAGTGTATATATTTTTTAAAGGAGACACCGTAGGAACAATAAAAATTGCAGATGTTTATTTTAGTTTCTTATTGCAGTGAAAGCGGAGATCATAATCTGGAAAGTTTGGGAATATATACATATTTATTTATTTATTTTAAATTTCCAAGTGTGCTGCACAGTGTGACAACTAGGGAGTGTCTAATCAAGTTTGGTCTTGCGAAAAATCGAACACAGTCAGGTTGGACTCGGTTCTCGCTCGGCAAACCTCGTCGCGACTCGCACCATTTTTCGTTTATATCTGAGTCTGGTAGCTAGCTTGTAGCCAGCTAGCTATCCAGCTAATGCTGAACGAGACTTCTCAACTAAGAGTGGGAGGCTACACCTGGCAGACGAAACCTGAGTGAAAATGTCGGACGTTGAGGGAGAAATTAATCGTTCGTCCGTCCCGACGTGTCCGAGCACTTCTCTTAACGGCCCTAGTGTCAGCTCAACCCCGGGCAGCCAGACAGAAACCACCGTTACTTCGGGCCCACGACTGGTTCGGATAATCAAGTCTGACTCTGGCTATGGTTTCAATGTACGGGGACAAGTGAGCGAAGGTGGACAACTACGGAGCATAAACGGGGAATTGTATGCCCCGTTACAGCACGTCAGTGCTGTTTTGCAAGGAGGTGCTGCGGACAGCGCTGGTATCTCGAAAGGAGATCGTATTCTTGAAGTGTAAGTGCAGTTTAGTACTAACAAAACAAATGCATAACGTCTATTCCTTAGCTAGTGCTAGCTAGCCAGTTATGCAAGCTTATTGCTTAAAGGTTGCTAGCTTCAAGAAGTTAGACAAGCAACTAAGCTGGAATAGCTTGGACTGTGTTTGTGTGTTTGATTTTTTTTGTGTTCCCGTCTTTGCTGGTGTTAAACATCAAGCCAGTTAGCACAGTTTAGGATGTGGAACAACAACCTTGGTTAATCATGTACATAATTAGATTATTAGCCAGCTAACAATAACGTCAACTAACTAGATCTCCATCTAATGCGGTTGATCAGTCAATCATTGATACCTCTGACGCCACAGAAACCCCATTGAGGAACTGGTCGCTGCTGTTATATGGGGTAGAAAAGCGGTAATGTCGTTAGCACTAGCCGTCCCATGAAAGGACTATCTGTTTGTAGTCATTAGGAATTCAAGTCACACTGCCATAAAATATAAAAACTCCTCTTCATGCAAACCTGCTAGCTACCACCACTAGCCAACTTGCAAGCCAAGATACTTCGGGAAAATACGAGTAGCACTTATGTGAGGCCACTTGCAATTATGACACCACTAACCTAACTACACACTCGCTATCTTATATGTAGCTCTAGCGAAATATAAATCTAGTCTTAACAAAACGAGCCCTGCGTCGTTTGGCTAACCAATTTCACAATGAATTGCGCCATGTTCATAATCTATCCTAAAGTCTCTTTTTGAACAGTTCGTGTTGATGCAGTTGTGAAAACGGCGTCAGCGATGTTAGTATGCACAGAGCTGCTTGGCAATGTTAGGCTCTGTTGCCATGGAGAGGAGCAGGGTGCAGATCAGCATCAGTACCAGAGCGGAGTGCGCGTGAGCACTGCCGAGGAGGACGCTTGCTGTGGAGGGATAGAGAGAACTGAAATCTGATTGGCTCTGCTTTCTCTTCTATTCTATGACTTGATTTGTTGTCTGTGGCCTAGCTCTGTGATTGGGTGTTCCACCGTAGCTTGGCAGTTTGCTGACCCCAGTGTGTGAGCCGGTTTCTGGGTGTGGAAGTGACCTCACCCCTTTTCCCCACACGTTAAGAATGACAGCATGCTAAGAAGCATTGTATTGATGTCTACACACCAGGACTTGGCCCTGGGAGGCAGGAACCCAGCCCAGTGTGGGTTGTTGTGGTGCGCCTGGGGTAGTTGTGATGGTGTCTCATGTTACAGTCGGAGACAAAGCTGTAGCGGTCTGGTATGAATGGAGGAGCGCTGCCTGAATAACGTAACCACATCTATCATCTCCACCCCTCCACCCCTGCACTCCTCCACCCCTGCACTCCTCCCCTCCACTCCTCCACCCCTGCACTCCTCCACCCCTGCACTCCACTCCTCCACCCCTCCACCCCTGCACTCCTCCACCCCTGCACTCCCTCCCCTCCACCCCTCCACTCCTCCACCCCTGCACTCCTCCACTCCTCCACCCCTGCACTCCTCCCCTCCACCCCCTCCACCCCTGCACTCCTTCACCCCTGCACTCCTCCCCTCCACCCCTGCACCCCTCCACTCCTCCACCCCTCCACCCCTGCACTCCTCCACCCCTGCACTCCTCCACCCCTGCACTCCTCCCCTCCACCCCTGCACCCCTCCCCTCCACCCCTGCACCCCTCCACTCCTCCACTCCTCCACCCCCTCCACCCCTGCACCTCCTCCACCCCTGCACTTCCTCCACCCCTGCACTCCTCCCCTCCACCCCTGCACCCCTCCCCTCCACCCCTCCACCCCTGCACCCCTCCACTCCTCCACCCCTGCAGCCCTGTGAATGTTCCCTTCACTCCGTCCTAGCTGCTTGTGCTAGTGAAACAGCAGCTGTGGTGTGATGGGGTGGTGCACAGGCCCCGTCACACCACAGCTGTACCAGGTCTGTATCTAGGCTACCTGCAGTAAGAGGAGGAGTCTATGGGAATACAGGCTGTGACTGTAAAGATAACCTGCGCTGAATACTGATGAGGAACGTATGTGTTGCAATGCTGTTTCAAACTTCCACAAGGTTAACATGAGCACACCACTCCTATAAGAATCCATGCACACTCTCACATGCACAGTAAGACAGGTTTAGTACACCCCCTCCACCTCTCTCTGAGCTGTAAAGGCTTTAACAGGGATAGGGTTATAGCTTTCTGCACTGTTACCAGAACACTGTAGGCATGGCCGGGATTCAGAGTTAGTTATGAAGGCCAATCCATAGCTGATCCACTGCTCATGCTGCACCTTTGTGTTACAGAAGCTGTGTGTGTGTGTTTGGCACAATATGCACTACCACCCCAACTAAGAAATATTGACTCATTCCCCCATTTCAAATCGGAACTCAAAACCCATCTGTTTAAAACTACATATTCCATTTGATGTCAATTACGCAGCCTGCTTCTGTTGTTTTTAATGTTGCTGTATTCTTTGTTTTGGCTGTTTTTAAATTTATTTTATAATCCTGTACGGTGTCCTTGAGTGCCGAGAAAGGCGCCTTTTAAATAAAATGTATTATTATTTATTAATATCTGGAGTCTCTTACTGGCATGTTGGTCTTCCAGATTAAGCCTAAGAAGTCTTGGTTCGTCTCAAGTTTGATATTCTCTCATCCTCAGTCGCTTTGTGTGTTTATTGAGGACTGTAAGTAGAGCGGTAATGTGGCCTGTCGTCTGACTGGCCGTCTACACCCTGGCAGAGTCAGAAATGAGCGACAGCTTCAAGTGTTGGAAAGCACTTGTATTGCAGATGGAAGGGAGCATTGCCATAGAAACAAACAGGAGAGGAGAACAGACATGTCCTCCCAGAGGAAGCATGCATGATGCGTCGCTCAACACAACCCTCTACAGCACCACCGTATCTGTCCACCTGTGAGAACCTCACTTCAACTTCAGCCTTGAAGAGGAAGGACTTGAGGAATCGATTCCTGACCTTTCTTCAGCCCGTACGCTACATGCACACGCAGACACTCAAACATCCACAAAATCTCACACACAGATTGTCTGTGCCATGTGTGTTTATTCTAAACTACGTGTCAGACCCAGTAGAAGGGAGTCAGGTGGCTGAGCGGTTAGAGAATCGGGCTACTAATCAGAAGGTCGCCGGTTCAATTCCCGGCCGTGTCAAATGACATTGTGTCCTTGGGCAAGGCACTTCACCCTACTTGCCTCGGGGGGAATGTCTCTGGGAATGCTCTGGATAAGAACGTCTGCTAAATGACTAAATGTAAATGTAGAAGCAGTGTTATGGCATCTCATCTCAGGAGCTGCTACTGCTGTTCTCTCCATGATGTAACTGCTTGACTCTGCTGCGGCATTTAAACAGTAGAATTACTCCCTGTCCTATTTTTATTAGGAAATGTTTTCCACACATAACCTTGAACACCCCCCCCCCCCCCCCTCCCTCTCTCATGACATCTAGTGCTTCTGTGCGTGTTGCACTGTCTAAACTCATGTTGGTCTGACTGGTGTCTGTGTTTTGTCAGCTGAAACAGAGCTGTAGTTTATAAGTGAACCTGAGAGGCCACTGCAGTGTCAGCACGCGGCCCTGACGCATAGCTGTCTTAGTGGTCACACACGCGTCATCTAAGGGACACAAGGACTGGCTGTGAGTCAGGATCAGCCAGCTCATCTGGTTGTTTTATAGTTTCATTTGATACAGTCTGCCTGTGACATCTGTGACTAGACTCTCCACCACCCTCCTCTCCTCTGCACCACCCTCCTCCTCTCCTCCACCCTCCTCTCCTCTGCACCACCCTCCTCCTCTCCACCACCCTCCTCTCCACCACCCTCTCCTCTGCACCACCCTCCTCCTCTCCACCACCCTCCTCTCCACCACCCTCCTCTCCTCTGCACCACCCTCCTCCTCTCCACCACCCTCCTCTCCTCTGCACCACCCTCCTCCTCTCCACCACCCTCCTCTCCACCACCCTCCTCTCCTCTGCACCACCCTCCTCCTCTCCACCACCCTCCTCTCCACCACCCTCCTCTCCTCTGCACCACCCTCCTCCTCTCCACCACCCTCCTCTCCACCACCCTCCTCTCCTCTGCACCACCCTCCTCCTCTCCACCACCCTCCTCTCCACCACCCTCCTCTCCTCTGCACCACCCTCCTCCTCTCCACCACCCTCCTCTCCTCTGCACCACCCTCCTCTCCTCTGCACCACCCTCCTCCTCTCCACCACCCTCCTCTCCTCTGCACCACCCTCCTCTCCTCCACCCCCCTCCCTCTCCCACCCACCCCCTCCTCTGCACCACCCTCCTCCTCTCCACCA
>NC_090055.1:1080488-1131491 GCF_038355195.1 Osmerus mordax
TAATTCCAGCGCTGACCTTAATTGTGTGTGTGTGTGTGTGTGTGTGTAACCGGCTCCCTTTGCTGAGCACTTTGGAAGAGAGACTTGTTAGAAGCAGGAAATGTGTGTGTCCTCTCTCTCTCTCCTACATGGTCTGAATCCTCCTTAATCTGATCTGCTGACTGGATCCACCCAGGCTGAGGAGAGAAGCTTACAGTGAGCTAGAGAGAGAGAGACAGTGAGCAAGAGAGAGAGAGAGAGAGAGAGACAGTGAGCGAGAGAGAGAGAGAGAGACAGTGAGCGAGAGAGAGCGAGAGACAGTGAGCTAGAGAGAGAGAGAGACAGTGAGCTAGAGAGAGAGAGAGACAGTGAGCTAGAGAGAGAGAGAGACAGTGAGCTAGAGAGAGAGAGACAGTGAGCTAGAGAGAGAGAGAGACAGTGAGCGAGAGAGAGAGAGCGAGAGACAGTGAGCTAGAGAGAGAGAGAGAGAAAGTGAGAGAGAGAGAGACAATGAGCGAGAGAGAGAGCGAGAGAGAGAGACAGTGAGCGAGAGACAGTGAGCTAGAGACAGAGAGAGAGAGAGACAGGGAGCGAGAGAGAGAGAGAGAGAGACAGTGAGCTAGAGAGAGAGAGAGACAGTGAGCTAGAGAGAGAGAGAGCGAGAGAGAGAGACAGTGAGCGAGAGACAGTGAGCTAGAGACAGAGAGAGAGAGAGACAGGGAGCGAGAGAGAGAGAGAGAGACAGTGAGCTAGAGAGACCCACACACTTCCTGCTTCTAACAAGTCTCTCTTCCAAAGTGCTCAGCAAAGGGAGCCGGTTACACACACACACACACACACACACACGGGAAAAGTAGCTCTTACTGTGTGTCACTTAGGGAACCTTTGTAAGACAGCACGATGCTGAATAAAAACTGTTCTCATGAATGATTGAAGCTTGCATGAGTAATATTGTGTAGTATTTGAACATCTTTGTGAAAGCCTCACATCCCTACAGCTTGACCCCATGGCTGTGAGGCCTTGTCTGTCTGGAGGGAGAATACCATAGCACTGCTCCACAAACACACTGTGTAACCCCAGCCGTGGTCTCTCTCTCACTCTCTCTCTCAGTGCGTAAGCTGGCCCCTAACGAGTTCCCTCACAAGCTGTACGTCCAGAACTCCACGTCGGCAGTGCCAGGGACCTGCCTCAGGCTGCGCAAGTGGCTGTTCAGCTCTGAAGAGGAGGCTCTGTTCAGCCACCACCAGCTGGCCGTCACATACTGCTTCCACCAGGTGGGGCAGGGGCTGGGGCAGGGGCTGGAGCAGGGGCTGGAGCAGGGGCTGGGGCAGGGGCTGGAGCAGGGGCTGGAGCAGGGGCTGGGGGCAGGGGCTGGAGCAGGGGCTGGGGCAGGGGCTGGAGCAGGGGCTGGGGCAGGGGCTGGAGCAGGGGCTGGGACAGGGGCTGGAGCAGGGGCTGGGGCAGGGGCTGGAGCAGGGGCTGGAGCAGGGGCTGGGGCAGGGGCTGAAGCAGGGGCTGGGGCAGGGGCTGGGGCAGGGGCTGGGGCAGGGGCAGGAGCAGGGGCTGGAGCAGGGGCTGGAGCAGGGGCAGGGGCTGGAGCAGGGGCTGGGGCAGGAGCAGGGGCTGGAGCAGGGGCAGGGGCTGGAGCAGGGGCTGGGGCAGGAGCAGGGGCTGGGGCAGGGGCTGGGGCACGGGCTGGAGCAGGGGCTGGGGCAGGGGCTGGGCAGGGGCTGGAGCAGGGGCTGGGGCAGGGGCTGGAGCAGGAGCAGGGGCTGGAGCAGGGGCTGGAGCAGGGGCTGGAGCAGGGGCTGGGGCAGGGGGCTGGGGCAGGGCTGGAGCATGGGCTGGGGCAGGGGGCTGGAGCAGGGGCTGGGGGCAGGGGCTGGAGCTGGGGCTGGAGCTGGGGCAGGGGAAGGGGCAGGGGCTGGAGCAGGGGCTGGGGCAGGGGCTGGGGCAGGGGCTGGAGCAGGGGCTGGGGCAGGGGCTGGAGCATGGGCTGGGGCAGGGGCTGGGGCAGGGGCTGGAGCAGAGGCTGGGGCAGGGGCTGGAGCTGGGGTTGGGGCAGGGGCTGGAGCAGGGGCAGGGGCAGGGCAGTCACTGTGTGTGTGTGTGTGTGTGTGTGTGTGGAGGGGGAAGCATGCGACATCCGTGTGTGTGTGTACCACGTGAGCGGTGTGTGTGTGTTTCTAACCCTCGCTGTCTCTCAGGCGGTGGAGGACGTGAAGAAGGGCTTCATCAAGGCAGAAGACAAGACCTACCAGCTGCAGAAGCTGGCGGAACAGAAGAAGATGGCCATGGTCAGTCAAGCTGACCGCCACTCCACAGTTCAGTCAAATTAAACATAGACAGGTGACAAGAACTCTGCTTTTCTCTCTCCTCTGACACCCCCCCCCTCTCCCTCTCTCTCCCCTGTCCTTCTCTCCCCCCCCCCCCCTCCCTCTCTGTCAGTATCTGAGCACGCTGCGAGGCTGTGAGGGCTACAATGAGATCATGTTCCCTCACTGCTCTTGTGACTCTCGCCGCAAAGGCCACGTCATCACGGCCATCAGCATCCAGCACTTCAAACTGCACGCATGCACAGAGGAAGGCACACTCGAGGTACAGCCTGGGGGTGGGTGTGTCAGGTGGCTGAGCGGTTAGGGAGTCGGACTCGTAATCTGAAGGTTACCGGTTCGATTCCCGGCTGTGCCAAATGACGTTGTGTCCTTGGGCAAGGCACTTCACCCTACTTGCCTCGGGGGAGAATGTCCCTGTACTTACTGTAAGTCGCTCTGGATAAGAGCATCTGATAAATGACTAAATGTAAATGTGTGTGTGTGCAGTGTTTATAACCAGTCAAATCCTTTGTACATGTGTGTGTGTTGATAAATGACTAAATGTAAATGTGTGTGTGTGCAGTGTTTATAACCAGTCAAATCCTTTGTACATGTGTGTGTGTTGCGTGTGTGTTGCGTGTGTGTTGCGTGTGTGTTGCGTGTGTGCTGTGCGTGTGTGCTGCGTGTGTGCTGCGTGTGTGCTGCGTGTGTGCTGCGTGTGTGCTGCGTGTGTGCTGCGTGTGTGTTGCGTGTGTGTTGCGTGTGTGTTGCGTGTGTGCTGCGTGTGTGCTGCGTGTGTGCTGCGTGTGTGCTGCGTGTGTGTTGCGTGTGTGCTGCGTGTGTGCTGCGTGTGTGCTGCGTGTGTGTTGCGTGTGTGCTGCGTGTGTGTTGCGTGTGTGTTGCGTGTGTGCTGCGTGTGTGCTGCGTGTGTGTTGCGTGTGTGCTGCGTGTGTGCTGCGTGTGTGTTGCGTGTGTGTTGCGTGTGTGCTGCGTGTGTGCTGCGTGTGTGTTGCGTGTGTGCTGCGTGTGTGTTCTCCAGAGCCAGGTGATAGTGTTTGAGTGGGGGGAGATGCAGCGCTGGGACACGGACGAGGAGGGCATGGCCTTCTGCTTCCAGTACGCCAGGGGAGAGAAGGAACCTCGCTGGGTCAAGATCTTCACCCCCTACGTGAGTCTCTCTCTCACACACACACACACACACATTTACTGACACCTACACAGGTGATATGAGGCATTACAGCTCACAGAAAACTCATGTTGTTTTTCTTCTCTGTGTTCTGTGTCGCGTGTGTGTTGGGTCCCAATACCTGGCCTCCAGTTTAACTACATGCACGAGTGCTTTGAGAGGGTTTTCTGTGAACTCAAGTGGAGGAAAGAGGTGAGGAGAGTGTGTTCCACTCTGCTCTTTAAGCCACAATCACCAGGCATTACCTCCCCCATTCCCAGACTCATTCTTTCTTTCTCTCCCTCTCTATCTCTCTCCCTATTCCCCCCCCTTCTCTCTCCCCCTCTATCTCTCCCCCTCTCTCTCTCCCCCTCTCCCCCTCTCTCTCTCCCCCTCTCCCCCTCTCTCTCTCCCCCTCTCCCCCCTCTCTCTCTCTCTCTCTCTCTCTCTCTCTCTCCCTCTCTCTCTAGGTGGAGGAGGAGGCTACAGACAAGGACAGCAGGAACTGCAGCAGAGATGGTATGTGTAGGAAGGTAAGGCTTAACCTGCCTCTGGCTTAGTTACAGCCGCAGCAGGAGCCTGTGTGTGTGTGTGTGTGTGTGTGTGTGTGTGTGTGTGCACTGCTGTGTCCTGAACCAGGTCTCTCGCTGCAGAATATCTTCCAGCTGTTGAGACACAGAAAGGATGGAGACACCCAGGAGGAGAGCTCATCACCTCCTAGAGCTCATCCTCCTGCCCTGTGTCCATCTCCACCACAACCATCCATGCACCACCACAACGTCACCACACTAACCCGCTAGAGACACTACAAAACTGCTGGAAACTACAACCTCCACAGCGCACTGGGCCAGTCTAGACCAGCAAAACTCCCACTACACATCTGTAAGCACTGACTTTACAGAACAGCCCTGTTAGTGGTCTATAGTTTCATCCAGCTGTCTGATACAAGCACACCACTGACCGTAACATCAGAAGGGTCCATGTCTGGAGAGGGTCCATGTCTGGAGAGGGTCCATGTCTGGAGAGGGTCCATGTCTGGAGAGGGTCCATGTCTGGAGAGGGTCCATGTCTGGAGAGGGTCCATGTCTGGAGAGGGTCCATGTCTGGAGAGACCTTGTGACAGGAGGACAGAGGCCTGAGGATGTGTTGAGGTCTGCTGCTGGACCAAGCGCTGTGGAAGAGAAGAAGAACAGGATGAATGGAAGGGGGAGAGGAGGGGCAGATACAGCAGGTCTGAGGAGGGAGACAAGGCAGGGGCAGAGCTCTCTCTCTGCTCCTCAGGGTGCAGGGTCTGAGGGGCAGAGCTCTCTCTCTGCTCCTCAGGGTGCAGGGTCTGAGGAGGGAGACAAGGCAGGGGCAGAGCTCTCTCTCTGCTCCTCAGGGTGCAGGGTCTGAGGGGCAGAGCTCTCTCTCTGCTCCTCAGGGTGCAGGGTCTGAGGAGGGAGACAAGGCAGGGGCAGAGCTCTCTCTCTGCTCCTCAGGGTGCAGGGTCTGAGGGGCAGAGCTCTCTCTCTGCTCCTCAGGGTGCAGGGTCTGAGGGGCAGAGCTCTCTCTCTGCTCCTCAGGGTGCAGGGTCTGAGGAGGGAGACAAGGCAGGGGCAGAGCTCTCTCTCTGCTCCTCAGGGTGCAGGGTCTGAGGAGGGAGACAAGGCAGGGGCAGAGCTCTCTCTCTGCTCCTCAGGGTGCAGGGTCTGAGGGGCAGAGCTCTCTCTCTGCTCCTCAGGGTGCAGGGTCTGAGGAGGGAGACAAGGCAGGGGCAGAGCTCTCTCTCTGCTCCTCAGGGTGCAGGGTCTGAGGGGCAGAGCTCTCTCTCTGCTCCTCAGGGTGCAGGGTCTGAGGAGGGAGACAAGGCAGGGGCAGAGCTCTCTCTCTGCTCCTCAGGGTGCAGGGTCTGAGGGGCAGAGCTCTCTCTCTGCTCCTCAGGGTGCAGGGTCTGAGGAGGGAGACAAGGCAGGGGCAGAGCTCTCTCTCTGCTCCTCAGGGTGCAGGGTCTGAGGGGCAGAGCTGTCTCTCTGCTCCTCAGGGTGCAGGGTCTGAGGAGGGAGACAAGGCAGGGGCAGAGCTCTCTCTCTGCTCCTCAGGGTGCAGGGTCTGAGGGGCAGAGCTCTCTCTCTGCTCCTCAGGGTGCAGGGTCTGAGGAGGGAGACAAGGCAGAGTGGAGGAAGGAGCGTTTGTGTCTGGGTGTCATGGGAACTGGGCTGGCAGACAGACAGAAACAAGAGCCTCGCAGAATGTAAATAGAATTCAACTGATCCACACAGATCGCCTCTGCTGTTGAGGCTGAGGCTCCAGTCCGCACACTGGCAGCAAAACGGACTGAAAACACCTAGTTAGTCCCGGTGTGAGTTTGTCTGTAGAAGAGAGAAGGGTGCTGTTTTTAGTTCAGAGTTTAACTGTTTTCAGTATTCATTCTGCAGCTGTGTATAGTCGGAGCAGAATCTTCCCCAGCCCGTGAGCTCTTACCTGAGTCACACCCTCCCTTCAGTGTTGTGTACACAACATGTGTGTGAAGACACACACTCTGTATAAACAAACTGCAAAGCACTTTTCCACTCTTCTGAGGACAACAGTATTAACAGTCTGGCCATTCTGGACTATGTTCAAGCAGATGTTGAGCAGGATGTTATATTTGCAGTTAGTTTATGTTTTTCTTCTTTGGTAAGGACAGTTAGACACTGTGTGATGTAAGACCAGACTTAATGATTGAAGGTTTAGAATCCATAGAGATGATTTGGATTTATCCATCTTAAATTTTTATGATACAAATAAGGCTGTTATGTTTAAAATGGCCTTGCTAGAATATAATGATTTTTTTTATTTATTATGTGACTTAGAAATGCAATCCATTTCCTTTACTACTGCAGATTCGTCGTGAACATATAGGTCCACTTGCATGTGGAAATCAGGCATATTTACCTCAAGTTATTTTACAATGCACTATGGTGGACTTGCAGTACTTGATATGAACAGCAGGGGTCTTCCTCTCCCCAGCACCTCCCTGTGAGGCAGCAGTTCAGCTCCCATGGGTCCACCCTCCACTCTGTGATTTACAGACAGGCCGCCTTGGCTTTCATGAGCAGCATTCTGCTCTGTTCCGGGGTGCAAAGTTAGTCTCCATCACAGGAGAGGCTGGTGCCGCATGATGACATCACTACAAGCCCTACATCCGGCTCCTGTGGATGATGTCATCATGCTGCGTTCACCTTCCAGAGGTAGAGATGTTGGATTTTGTTTTTGGTGACTGAAGTCTGTCCCGTTGAGAACTGGACTGTTGGGGTTTGAAGGATGTAAAGTTGAATGTTTTGAGCCCAAGTGTTGCGTCTTCACTCTAGAATGTTTGACTGAGCGGTTTCTACTGGCTGAAATACATAGGACTTGGTGGACTGCCATTGGCCTGTGTTCCCACCAATCATGTCTCCTCTCTCTCTCTCTCTCTCTCTCTCTCTCTCTCTCTTTTCCTGATGTTTTATTTATTTTAGATAATAGCAAAGCAAACTCGACATCTCCTATTGTACAGTATTTCCACCTGTCGAATGGTTTGGCTTGAATAATCTGCAAAAAGAAAAGAAAGTTGACATACAACAGCTGGTTTGTAATGTTGCAATGTAAAATCTAAAAATGAAGTTGTTTGGTGATGACGCTTACTGTAATAAATTGTAACATATTCTTTTAAATAAAAATGGATTTATTGATGCGACACTCATGTTATCTCTTGTTGTGTGCAGCGCCTCATCCATCATTCTTTAGACGGCTCCAGGTTGGAAACCTAGTGATCGGACTGTTGCTGCACCTTTTGTGAATAGATGTCTATTAGAGCAGAGAGTCAAGTTACAGAGAACATAGTCTTCTTTCTGTAAGTGGGGCATTTGTCACACTTAACACTGATCTGAGATTCCACCACTGGTCTCTTCTGTTCATGTACCGTTCTCTCTCTCTCCCCCCATCTCCCCTTTTCTCTCTCCATCCTCCTTCCCCCTCTAATATCTCAAGTTCTTAATGAGATCTGGGAGACAATTATCCCTCAGACAGTAGAATCGCTGCTCCATATCGATCCACGAGGACCCTTCTACTGCCAGTAATTAAAAGCTATTGATTGTAAGTGTGGGATATTATATAAGTACAGCTGTCTTCTTAACAGGCACAGAGATTCTTCTGTCTTCACAAAACGAGGGTTGTGCCACGTCTATAACACATTTTTCTATTTTAACTTTTTATATTTGTTAGGTTCAAGTTAGTGCTCCCACATTTTTTGCCCATTGATCAAAATATTCTTTCCACCATTTTGTTGTTTCTACATTGCATATGTAATTATGCTTTGGCACTGAAAACAATATCAGAAAACACTGTCATGCCAGTAAAGCTGTTTGTATTGAAATTTAATTAAATTCAAAGGGGAGCAATGTTGGTTAATCGTTTGTCTCACTTTACCAATTTATCACACTGCATACCCAAATTTATATTAATTTGTTCTCAAATGGGTAAAGCGGCTGTTTGATGATTTGAACAAATTTGTTGAAAGCAGGTGTCAGAAATATTTTACATCAGAATGAGTCAACACATTAACTGATAATTGAATACCCTCCCAGTTATTACACTTGCACTAGGTTGAATGCTTTGAACGATTGCCAGATAATCTTCTTTCAAGCCTCTTCTCTCGCTCTCCTCTCGTCCTCTCTCTCGTCCTCTTTGTCCTCTCTCTCCACCTGATCGAACACAATCAAAATGTGACGGTGCTGCAACTTTCACATGAACCGTTCTGTGTGTGCATGTGTCTGAGAGAGAACGAGAGGATGAGAGAGAGAGAAAGAGAGAGAGAGAGAGCGCAAGGGGATGCTGTGACAACTGCATTGGGACTGACGGTCTGCAGTAGGGTCATCTAGTTCAAGATTAAAGTCTGAGTGTGTGTGTGTGTGCACACTCCCGAATGTGTGTTGCTATCTGCAGTCACCTGACAGAGACCGCAGTCCCTGCCTTAAACGATGGTGCATTCGCTGCAGTGTCCTCCAACGCGCGCGATCATTTGCATTTGCGCAAAGATGGCAAAAGTACACATCCTTCACTTTAGTTGATGTACAGATACTCATGTTTAGAAAGACTCAGGTAAACGTTGAGTACAGTACTGAGTACACTTTTTAACACAAGTTAGAGTAAAGAAGTGTGGGCTCTGACATATGCATGAGAGAGAAAGAGAGAGAGAGAGAGAGAGAGAGAGAGAGAGAGAGAGAGAAAAGTAGGCTTTACTACTACCTGTTTTAGTGTCACACTTAGGGTTGCCAACTTTGTCATATGAAATACGGGACAAAAGGTGGTTTGCCGCTGCAGTGCGGATATGGTTTTGTGTGAATATACAGTGTATCGTTTTAAGCAATTTGCCAAAAATAAATCTTTTTTGTACTATGTTGTTTTTTTTTTACTCGTGTTTGTAGTTTGCACTATCCCTACGCTGCTGTAATCCTGCAAATGTCCACATCGTGGGACTAATAAAGGATTATCTTATCTTATAATGATAGATAATTGGCTATATGCACACAACAGTGATGGTCTTGGTCTAGAGCATAGGAGGAAATCCCAGGGGGGGGGGGGCACGACCCCCCCATCCTGGGAAAAGTATGATTTGTCCCCCCCAATAAATCACTGTAAACATAACTATGTAAATTTCAATCATATTAATAATACGCAATGAAAGCGCTTTGCTGATTATGGACACAATTGCGCTTTTTTAATGTGCTACTGTATGTTTTACAGTAGTAATTTTGGTGTCCCCCTCAGGAATTGCTCTTGAGAAAATGTCATATAATTGTCCCCCCCAAAGTTGATAGCAGATTTTCGCAACTGGTCTAGAACTTCTGGTGAACTTAGAAACGTGACTTTTAATAACCAAAACAGGTTGTTAACCAGATTGCTCTCAAAGCCCTACACTTAGATTGTTAGGCTTCTTGCTTTTTTTTCATCGACTGATAACAGGTCGCCCTCACTGAGATCTCTCCCGTGTCTAGATTTTTGTTCGAAACTGAGAAATACATGTAACATTACATTATCCATAGGTAACAAATATGACAGACCAACTATTTATCTGTTAACATGAACGACTCGCAAACACGCTGACAATCAGATAATTCAGTACATTATATTGTTTTACATTTATCGTTACAATTACATTGTATTATAATGTAGCTAAAAATGGCTAACTAGTTAGCCTAGCTAATTTTACTGGTCAATTCCCAAGATAGATAGTCATAGCTAGCTACTTTTACTGTGTGAGTTAGATAAACCTTACCTTCGTAATTGTCAATGTAGCTTGAATCTTACAATTTGAACCCCTTTTCCATTTTGCTTGAAGGGCAGCAACATAGAATTCTATGTACATCTTTGATTGTTGATTTTGGGAAGACAATCTGAACTCCTCGTAAAAACCGGCATTTTGTGTGAGAAAACTAACCAACTGCTAGCTACCGGAAGTTGTCGACATGGCTTATGCAATATGCAGAAGTGATGCGTGCATATCGTGAATTAGGGTAAAAAAAAATTATAGATTTGTATCTTCGAACCCTGATTTTAAAAAGCGCACAAAAGATTTGTATACTGGAGATTTGTATAAAAATATATTTTTTTACTTTAAAAATATATTTTTTCAACCTATCGAAAATATTTTTTTTTACTTTTTTTTTCAAAACTTTTTTGTAAGTAGAAAGTACAGATGCAAAAATGCAAGGCGTGAAAGTAAAAACATGTCCGAAAAATGTATAGTAATAAGTACTGATACCAGAAAAATCTACTTAAGTACAGGAACAAAGTATTTGTACTTCGTTACTTCCCATATCTGACAGCTTGTATGCTGTGACAGCTTGTGTGCTGTGACAGTACTGTACACATGGGTCAAGGTCAGGGACAGTGACACTGTGAAATACATGACAATAACTATGGAGCTATTTATGACTGCACACTACAGTACCTATTATTTCAAAACAAGGGAGCTAGAAACTGCAGTCAGGCCCCTGGGAAGTTAACATTTAACATCAACTCATTAAATTGCTAACACAATTGTGCATGCAGCTCCCATTGGTATATTTCAAGGGGGCTATTCTCCAATTACATACTATCTCCCCGTAAATGGGCTACAGTTACTTTAATGTCCTCAATTTGTCTTGCAGTAATGAGTCGGGCACATAACAGAAAAAACCTAAGATCCATGGCTCTCTTAGCCAGAAGTTAGGTTTGGGAGCAAGGAGGAGGAGGAGAGGGAGAGCAAAGTTAATTGTAACTTCTTTAGAGCCAATGAATCCCTCCCCTCGTCCCTCGTCCAATCAATGCCTCCTCTTCATTCACCCCCCGCTCCTCCTCCCTGTTAACGACCAATCAGTTAAAACCCGGTTCTCTTTACATTCACACACTCAGCACTTCTCTCTCTCCTCTCCTCTCCTCCCTTTCTTTATATCGCTCCCTCTCTCTTCCATCCTGTTTTACTAACTCCCCCCTTTATCTTTGAATATCTGCACCTCTCTCAATCTCTTCCTCCAAGGTTTCTGCTCTATGAATTTCTTTCTCTGCGTCTCTCTATTCCTTTTGACAACTCTACATTCCTCTTATTTTTTCTGGTTCTTTTTAAACTGTCACTCATGCACGACCCCTTCTGCTCACCCCGCTTGCTGCCTCGCTCGTTCTGTCTCTCGCTCTCGTCTGCCACTGTTTGCTCAGTGGAAGGCTGTCCAGAGAAAAACAAGGATCCGTGAATGAAGAGTAAAAAAGGAGACATATTTTATTTAGGAATGGAATCCTCACAGTACTGTCTATCCCTTATGCATCCACAAACTGGTTCTAGTACATCTATTTAAAGATGCATTTCAAAAGAGAGGGAGATCAGAAATGTGTGTGTGCACACCACAGAGATTGATGCTATTTGTGTTCAGTCTTCCTTCAGTTCCTCTCTTATCCTCCAGTTCACATTTCATCCATTAGCACACGACCACAACACGATAGCATCATTATCGTTGAAGTATTGGACACTTAACTCCTACATCAGCCAAACTGGGCACAAATGAAGACAGAGGAAAGCCTTAGTAAGCACTTGGATTGGCTTCAAGCTGGCTCCTTAAACACGTTAGGAAATTGGAACATAATGTTTTAACCACCAAACCTCACTTTGATTGATGTACGTGCAGGAAACTTCACCCAAAACTACACAGAGACTAAAAATGTCCGGTCTCTTCAAGTACGGTCCATCATCACCTACTCACACGTCACATGTTGGGACCGTACTGTAGAAATCCAAAATGTCCGCCATTCAGATCCAGTGAAAGATGAATGTCAAATGTTCCCTTCTCAACTTTAGCAGTTTTGTGTAGAAGACAAGTGTGGTCTCTCTTCATCATCCACGAACACTTCCTTCCTTCCTTCTCCCCCCCCCCTTTGGTCTCTCTTCCCTCCTTCCCTTTCAGAAGAAATCTTTGGACGCGGCTTCTGCAAAGTTGGGTGCAGCCATGAGGATGGCAATGGTGCAGATGATGTTGAACACACTGAAACCAACCAGACACAGGCGGTCTATGACCGCTGCAGCAAACTGCCACTGTTCTGCCACACTCACCCTGCGGTCCTGCTCACGAAGCCTCTCCACCATGAACTGCACCTCCGCCAGGAGGGCCTGTAGCTGGGCGTCAGCCACCCCACCCTGGAGCACCCCCGCCTGGGCCTGACTAGCACCCGTTCCCCCTGCTCCGGTCCCGGCCTCCAGGACACTGTGGCCTGAGGCTGAATTAGAAGGATCGGGATCAGGTGAGGAGGGGGGCTGGGGAGGAGGGCTCCCAAATCTGGTAGAGCAGGGGTGGGGATTGGTAGGGGAGCTGTCAGATCCTCCTCCTCCAGCTCCTCCTCCTGCTCCTCCTCCAGCTCCTCCTCCTGCTCCTCCTCCAGCTCCTCCTCCTGCTCCTCCTCCTGCTCCTCCTCCTGCTCCTCTGCCCCGACTAGTGGTTCTAGCTCTCTGGACTGGTTCCAGATCCGGAGGACTCTGGAAAGACTGAAAGCCCATATAGGGCAGATGGCCATTGGGTTGTGGAAGGGAATTAGGGTTAGGGTTTGGTGGAAGGTTCTGGTCTGGGTTTGGGTGTAGGTTGGGGTGATTAGGACTAGGGTGCAGATTGGGGTTGGGGTGTGAGTGTGGCACGGGGTGGCTGAGCTGAGCCAGGCTCGCCTGCAGGGAGGTGAGGCTCTGGGGCAGGACGGAGGGGGCGGGGGTGGTGCTGGTGGTGGTGGGGGAGGAGGAGGACAGGGTCTTGCTCTGGGAGCTGGACGGGTTCAGGAGCTCCGTGAGATCTGCTCCGTCACCTGGACGTTTCATCCGCAAGAACCAGGGAACCCACTGGAGGAGAACTAGCTGTACCTAGACACACACACACACGGATAAGAGAGGATAAGTACACACACATGCATGGCTCAGCTAAGGACTTGCTGTTCAGAGGGAATTAATGACAGCTGAACATCCAGAGGGTGAACACAAATACACAAATACACAAACAAATATCCTCACAAACACACACACACACACTTACATATCCACACACACAAACACACAAACAAATATCCTCACAAACACACACACACATATCCTCACAAACACACACACACTTACATATCCACACACACAAATACACTAACACCTACACACATACCGACACAAACACACACATACACACAAACACACACCACACACAGTCCACCACCCCACACCCACACACACCCACACACACTACAGAGAAACAAACAGCCATGCCTGAGGCAGGAGTCCATCTCTGTAAACACAGCAAAGCCAAACAGCACAGATGAATAAAGTGATGAAATGAAATCCAAATACACACTCTAACAGAAGCGCTGAAAGTCCCAGGATTCATACATTCATAGACAGATAAACAAACAGACAACAGGTAGACTTGCAGACAGACAGACAGACAGAGACAAACTCTCACCCACTGGGGCATGTTCCCAGTGTTGGGGTCATGGTGATGGTACTGAAGAACGATCACCGTGGCGACCACCGACATCCCAACAATCACCATGGTACTGGCAAAATACTGACCTATAGGAGACCAGAGGACAGCTGTTAGACCCCCATGACTGGGTGTGTTACAAGCACTGCTGTGAGCATCTTTATGATGACCACTAAACCCTTTCTCACACACACACAGTGACTAACCTATCAGCGGTATGGAGTCTGAAGTGGCTGGCATGATCTCTGCCACCAGCAGCATGAAGACAGTGAGAGACAAGAGCACAGTGATGCCTTCAGGAAGGAGGGATGGAGAGAGGGAGGAGAGGGATTAAGGAAAGAAAAGATTTAAAGCGATTTTGTAAATCCCATCCTTTCTTTTCTGGAAACACAACCAATTCAAGGCTATAAAAATGTGGCTCTCCTAATCTCCCTCCATTTCTTTCTTTCATGTTTTGTTTGTCTCTGTCTCCAGGCTCTCCCTTGCTCCGTGTTTCCTGCCGTCAGGCCCATAAACGTTTCTAAAGAGGCTTTCTTGGAACCCTGCCCCAACTCTGACACAGCACGTCCAGTATGTGTAGAGAGAGACAGAAAGTAAGAAGGACAGAAGAGGAGGGACAGGGATGGGTGAGGCTGCCCTCTCCCCTGCCCTCTCCCCAGCCCTCTCCCCAGCCCTTTCCCCTGCCCTCTCCCCAGACCCAGCCCTCTCCCCAGCCCCTCTCCCCAGCCCCTCTCCCCAGCCCTCTCCCCAGCCCTCTCCCCAGCCCCTCTCCCCAGCCCTCTCCCCAGCCCTCTCCCCAGCCCTCTCCCCAGCCCCTCTCCCCAGCCCTCTCCCCAGCCCTCTCCCCAGCCCTCTCCCCAGCCCCTCTCCCCAGCCCTCTCCCCAGCCCTCTCACCCAGGCTGATCTTCTCCCCAGAGCTGGCTGGCAGGAGGAAGCACAGCAGGGTCATGCAGGACAGAAGCACACAGGGGATGAGCAGGTTGAGGGCGTAGTACAGGGTCCTCCGACGCAGGGTCACCACAAAGGTCACGTCGGGGTAGGGCTCCGCGCAACACTCGTAAAACTGCTCGCTCCTTCCCCCAGGAACCCCTAAGTGTGTGGGAGGAGGGGGGTCCAGAGAGGTCCAGAGGATGAAAGAAAGGATTGGGATGGAGGAATGAGAAGATGAAAAGAGGGAGGGGTAAATAAGTGGCAGGCTGGGCCTTTCAGACCAGGGGCTTTGGTAGTCTCTCTCACCCAACAGGTCCCACTCCCCGTTGGTCATGTATCCGGACACGTCAGCCTCTTTCATCTGGAGGTCAAGCAGCCAACCGTCAAAAGTCCAGGAGCCAAACTTCAGCTCACAGTGTTGGATGTCAAATGGAAACCAACGTACATCCACATTGCACGTGCTGGTGAAGATCCCTGAGACAGAGAGAGAGAGAGAGAGAGAGAGAGAGAGAGGGGGGGGGGGGGGGGGGGGGGAGAGGGGGGGGGGGAGAGGGCGAGAGGAACAAGGTAACGAATGTTTTATAAGATTAACAGATCGAACAGAACAGATTTTATAAGAACAGAACAGATTTTATAAGATTAACAGATCGTTACCTTGTTCCTAGTATAGATAGTCCACATATTAGTATAGTTAGTCCACATATTTAAATTTTAGTCCACATATTTAAATTTTAGGTCCCTATATGTTTATTGTATGCACCTTCCTGCCAAAGCAAATTCCTTGTCTGTGCAAACTTTCATGGCGAATAAATCACATTCTGATTCTGATTCAGATCATCAAAGTTTCTGAAATAAGATGTAACTTTGTAGTAGAGGCTCTTGCAGACTCACCTGGTGGTAAATACTCACAGAACCCACTGGAGTTGACGAGTACATTGGTCTTAAAGGTGGCATCAAACTTATCGTGAGCACTGAGAAGCAATGAGGAAGGGATCAGCATTGTGTGTGTGTGTGTGTGTGTGTGTGTGCGTGTGCTGGGGTGTCGACAGACATTCGGGGCCCAAACCTAACATTGGATCTTAAGATGCTAAATAAAAAACAGATTCATTAATTTGAGCGCAAAATTATGTTTGAGCTTTATGTAATATAAACATTACTTTACACTCATTGTTATCATGACTGTAGGTGCCAAATCCGATTATATCATAAATCAACAGGCAATTTTGAATAACAAACTAGATTCTTATCTTTACTACTCTTTTGGAAAAATCCAAAAATACCCAGTTGTTTTTGCCTACGTTCTGCCATTTCTCTTTTAGTCTCCTCCTGCTGACTCTCTTCCCGCTGACTCTCTTCCCGCTGACTCTCTTCCCGCTGACTCTCTTCCCGCTGACTCTCTTCCCGCTGACTCTCTTCCCGCTGACTCTCTTCCCGCTGATTCTCTTCCCGCTGACTCTCTTCCCGCTGACTCTCTTCCCGCTGACTCTCTTCCCGCTGACTCTCTTCCCGCTGACTCTCTTCCTGCTGACTCTCTTCCTGCTGATTCTCTTCCTGCTGATTCTCTTCCTGCTGATTCTCTTCCTGCTGTCACTGACTGTCACTTAGGGGGCACCATCAGACACCCCCCCCCCCCGACAGAGTTAGCTAGAGCTTCACTGACATGCTAGGCACATTTATTTTGACAGACGTTAGACAGAATGTAACAAACTCACACATCACACACATTGTTTGTTTGTCGAGATATTAAAATTACATTCTGGGCTACGCTAAAAAGGTTCTGACAAAATGGCTGGTGTTGCCAGTGTGTGTGCGTGAGACTCACCTGTTGTACAACAGTATATCAGGTGTCCAGACCTGGTCTGTAGTGAAGCGCAGGTTCTTCACACCAGGATACTCTGACTGGTTCCACTGGAGGTAGTGGTCAAACCAGTGCTGAAAGCCAGAGACCACACTGCCATGAAGCAAAACGAGCCAGCACAAACACCAGCCAGCACAAACACCAGCCAGCACAAACACCAGCCAGCACAAACACCAGCCAGCACAAACACCAGCCAGCACAAACACCAGCCAGCACAAACACCAGCCAGCACAAACACCAGCCAGCACAAACACCAGCCAACACAAACACCAGCCAACACAAACACCAGCCAGCACAAACACCAGCCAACACAAACACCAGCCAACACAAACACACACATATGCATCAACTCACCATCTGAAGCCAAGCATTGGTGGTCAGAATCTGATTCTTCTCATCCTGCAACACATTAAAGAGTTAGAGGTGATGTATTTGGTGTGTGTGTGTGTGTGTGTGCGTATGTATTGTGTGTCCTGTATGTTGGTAACGTACCACATCCATGACCTGTATGAGAGTGAAGGAGAATCGGACAGTGAGAGGTAGGGAGTCGTTAGCCACTGGTCTCTCCATCGGGTTATAGTCCTTCAGCAGCTCTCTCAGTAGATAGCGCTGGTGTGGCCCCTGCTCTGATACTGAGAGGAGAGGGGGAGAGAGACACACAGAGAGAGACACACAGAGAGATACACACAGAGAGAGACAGAGAGAAAGAGAGAGAGCGAGAGAGAGAGAGAGAGAGAGAGAGAGAGAGAGAGAGAGAGAGAGAGAGAGAGAGAGAGAGAGAGAGAGAGAGAGAGAGAGAGAGAGAGAGAGAGAGAGAGAGAGAGAGAGAGAGAGAGAGAGGGGCAGATAAAAGAAGAGGGAGAGAAAGAGACAGTTACAAATGGACAGATCTATTTGGAAACCATGAAAAAGCTGAGAGATGAATTAGAGATGTGAGAAGATGCACTGACGGAGGGAAGGAGAAAAGAAAAATGAAAAGAGAGGAGAGATTCCAGTGAAATGGAAGAAAATCATTACAGAATCTTTCGAATGGTGGGGGTTTTTACAAGAGGTAAGATATATTAGTGGTTCAGGCAGGGAAGGGTGGAGTGAAAGGAGGAGGAGGTGAAGGGAAAGTATCCAGCCAGCCCCATAAATTGTAGCACAGATCGATGACTAACAGACGGTTAGAGTCTTTCTGGGGATGTTAAGATGTCAGCTTCGTTCCACAGAGGAAATAGTGACGCCATTAAACAGAGAAACAGACAAACAGACACAAACCAACCTCTAGACAGACAGACAGACAGACAGACAAACAAACAGACTGACAAACAGACAGACAGGCTATTAACATAAACAATGACTCATTTGGGGAGTTTCTTACACAGCTATAGACATAATCTATAATCATGATGAAAACTTTGTCACAGCATTCGTACAAAGTATATCCACACCAAACAGATCCAGATACTGGGTGCATGCGTGCCATCAATCAACCTTTAGCTAAATACTACCACTTCACAATGACATCACACATGTGACCCCCTCTGCATGTCTGTCATGCACTCAGTCTCTGTCATTCTCTCTCTCCCTTCTCCTACTCCTCTTGTTGTTGTATCTCTCTTCTCACAACTATACTGTTTTGTCCCCATTAGAGATGACACAGCAGGGGACCAGAGTTCAAATACAGTCAATTACTTAGCGGCCACATCAATGATCCTGTACAATGAACTGCTTATTGTGGAATGAAAATGATTTTTTTTTTTAGATGTAAAAGATGTGTTTAATTTTTCCCCACTTACCATCGTCGTTTTGCTACGAAAACAAATAAGGACTAACACAAAAACCACAAACTCAAACGCCAATGTGTAAAGAATAAAAATCACTCACTGTGAAGCAGGGCTGCCAGTCCAACCAAACATAGAGCCACCTTCCCTCTCATGCTGTGCTCTTCACATGAGTAGAGAGAGATAGAGGGGAGCCCAGCCAGGGAGAGAGAGTGAAGGAAGAGAGAGGAAGAGAGAGATAGAGGGGAGCCCAGCCAGGGAGAGAGAGTGAAGGATGAGAGAGGAAGAGAGAGATAGAGGGGAGCCCAGCCAGGGAGAGAGAGTGGAGGATGAGAGAGGAAGAGAGAGATAGAGGGGAGCCCAGGCAGGGAGAGAGAGTGGAGGATGAGAGAGGAAGAGAGAGGGGGGAGGGTGTTCACAGCAAGTCAAGCAGCAACACGAGAATGAGAATCAGACGAGAAGAGGAGCAAAGATGTTTAGACGGAGAACAACACATCACGTATGGGTGTGGGGAAGCAGAAAAGACATGAGAGAGAGACACACGGAGGAAGGGTTTGACAAAGCGCATAGATCCCTCTTTTCCACGCAGGAAGACAGAATGGAAGAGATGCCGCAGCACACACACAGCAACTCCCACATCGCTCGTCACATAAATCTCCAGCCCCCTCCTCTCTTTCATTCCCCCTGTTACTGCTCCACAACAACCTACTCTTCCCTCCCCTTTCACTGCCAAGAGCACCCCCTCCTCACTCCCCCTTTACCCCCCCCCCCCCTGACAGGTGACTGGTGAAGCAAGGAGGCGGGCAGCAGGGGCAGCTGGACAGGAAGACATAGAGGGAAGCCAGGTGGTGACAAGGGTGGAGAATGAAGGAAGAACCTTTGCATCATTTAGACAGAGAAGAGTGCAATATTGTCCGGTCAATAAAGCACGATACTGGAAGCACCAAGCTTACTTTGTAATTCACTTTGACAAGCCGAGATACCATTTCCTTCCCCTGCAGCCCATTGAACATAGGACCACGCTCGACTACACCAAGCAAGTTCATCCTAAACTGTAGTTTTATCGTAGCAACAGATTGTTCTGCTACTGCAATACTTAAATAGAATGGTGAAGACGGCCTACTACTGACCCCTGCTGGATGTATCAGTAAGTGCCGTTTGGACAGTCAAACTATTCACAGAACTGTTTACTTTGGCTCCTTGATAAAAATGATCATCTCCATACATCATTCTTATGATATTGACAAATAAAATTCTGTTTTATTTTTTATAAAAAGCGCGAACACCTTATAATGTAGTAGCGATCAAGAACACCATGGTCACATTTTTGGAAGAGGTTTTTCATCTCATTGTTTCCGTCTTTGCACCTACAGTGTTGCCTGTTTAGCGAAACCAAAGTAACTGTAACTTAACCAACTGTATTGTGCATTCATGTTGTCATAGCCGCCCATTCTGTTGAGTCGCAGCAGCCACCAGTCCCCCTCCCCCTCCCCCCCAATGTATTGAGCAACACTGGCACCCGAGCACTTGTGGCACGTCACTATCAACGCGCCGGCGTGGCGCATGTCACTGATGACATCGATTTTCCTATTCCGTTGTTTGTCCCGCTGCATGGAATAAAATGCTGGTACGCAAGACCTAGCTAGCCGCATCGAGCCCCCTCAAACGCAGGTAATTGAACGATATCGTTCAAAAAAATCCCTCTTCCTGTGCCATGGATCAGTGCGACTTACGTAAATATTGCGTTGGTGCTGCTTCTCTTTGCATTGCGTTTGTCGTTTGTTTGCATGGTGCAATGTGATGGTCAGTGCTTTCACTTCAGACCGTCTTGCGCAGGGAAAGTATTTCTTGCAGGGAATAGCGAATGTATGAAGCACTCTTGGAAACGAAAATATGGGCACTGAAACTCTACTCTGTGAATTGGTGTTGGTATTTAATACATTTCCAACATAGCACACAGTGTGTTTTGGCTAATCCTTTCATTGCGTTAATATCTAGCTAGCTAGTTAGCTAGCCAGCTAGCAAGCTTGACTTGGACTCGACTCGACCCTTTCCAAGATAGCCGTCTGTAGCGAGTTACCTAGCTATTGTCTACAGCACGGTACCCCGATTTAAGTTATTTTGAAAGTGACCCTGACTAAACTAAGCTTTATCTGGTTGTGTATGCTGGGTTCGCGCTACCTTGTGCTGGGACTATAGCAAGCTAGCTCGCACAATATATGCATGCGCTCGTTCTACATGGCGGTGAAAAATGTTAATGGATTTTTATAAGCCTGACATTCTGGCAACAGTTGTAGCCAAATGTGATGAGTCTGCGCGTGCGAATGAGAGGAATACTACGGGATTATAAGAGATTTAGAAAAGAGGATGCAAAATGGCTTGTGGTGAGCGTGTTTATCTGCTCTTTTGGTTTATTTATTAGTTTGTTAATTTGTCAGCATTCATTATCTTGACCATCCCATCGAAATGCACCTTATCCTTGTAAACTCGGATTAATTATTCAGTCGTGTGGTTATAAACTTCTGAATGACGTATTAACTATTATATACAATTAGGGTTTTCCATTTTATGCGGTAACAGTAAGTTCAACTGTAAATCAATGGATGCTGTATGTGAACGAGGCCAAGTGCCACTGAATCAACTACTGCATAGCTTCGGTTTGTCCCCTGTTGTTGAGGCTTCTCTCTCTGTATCCGGAGATCTGCCAGGGGAGGGGGGAGGGGGGGGACAAGGGCATGCAGGAGGGAACAACGTACCCCATCCCAGACCAAACTTCCCTAGCAACCTCATCTTGTTTGAGTAGAACTGAGCGTTGAAGTGAAGCTCTCACTACTATTTCCCCTTTTTATATTTTAAGACCAGACCATTATCTTTTCATTTAAGAACATACTGTAAATGGGACGATAACAATGCACCCGTGCATAAGCGTGATTGAATCGGGGTGAAACACCGCTTCAGGCAGCATTTGGCATCTGCTTGGTGCTAGGCAGACATTTTTATATTTTAATACAGTCCCTTTTTTTTTTTTTTTGGTGAGCTATGTCATTTTGTCATACAAAAGACCGGGAGCCATACTTCACATTACAGATTTAGATGGGCAAGCAAAAGGAAAGCGATAAAGTTCAATGTGTAGTTTCGTTGAACGCAGTAAAGCAAACGAAAGCAAATTGTACACATATGAGATCAGTCAGCACGTGCCTTTTAAAGACAATACTTTACCTCCTCCGGCTATAGGTCTTTGTAGGGCACAAAAATACTGCATTGGCAGATATCCCCTTATCCTCAACTGCCATTTACGTTTTCATACATTTTACAGATACAACACAAAACCATTAAAACATCTGGTTTGTTTTAACCATGAGCAATGACGAGGCAAGGCGCATGTGGTCAATGAAACATGTAGACACACGTGACATTGGCTTGAATGTCACGTGACAGGGTAGAAACTCTAGACGGCTTATTTCCGAAGAAAGAAAAACGAAAGAGGCATCACTGTAGACGTTTCATGCTTCTTGACGAACTATGTTGTATATCAGCTGTAGTACTACAATAACGTCATTTTATAACCTGCGTGGTTCTGATATTTTTGCCAATTTTAGCCATGTGCTTCAGTTGCCTTTCAAAGCGAGAATGTTAATGAGCTCTGAAAGAGGAATTTAAAATAGCATGAAACATTTCAGGCTTCGAAACAACACGTTGATGAGCTTATTAGGATGCTGGCACAACTGCATTTTTTTTATCCTGACTTTCACCTTTTGACCCCCGCCGCACGCGCAGCCGGTAGAACTCTTGTTGTCCTGTCATTCGAAAGTGACGGGATTAATCTCTCCGCTCCATCCTCTGAACAGGTGAGGCCTTCGGTATTTTCTGTGAAACTGAGGTTTACCTATTAATTTAGACACTTTTAATATGCATTGAAGGGGGATGTGGAGAGTGGATAGGCTAATGGACCGTTTTCGGGACTCATAACCAATTACAAAGCCAAACCATCGTCTATGTATGAATGGAAACCAGATAGCTGGTTTCGAGAAACTTTTGAATCGTTGTTTTTGGCTGCTGAATTAGGGTCAGGATTAGGAGTCCTGTTTAACCGGGAGTAGCGGAGCATCGCGCTGTCCGTTCCCGTTCAAGTTAAGGGTGAACGACAGCCACTTGACTTATTAAATTAAGTACTGAAACCCGATACAGTAATGGGTTATGTATGTGATACGTTTTGTATCTCTTCTATAATTCTTTCAGTGTCACTTGATTCGACTTTTGAGTCATGTACATTTTTTTTATTGGAACCCTGCTTTGTACTATCCACGCTGATCATCTACAAGCACGCGGTTATGAAGCTAAATACTTGTCCAAAGAAAGCTATTTTAGTTAATTGAATGTGAAGTGTTTATGGCAAACATTATGACACCTGATAGTCACCAGGGGGTTTCCAGAAGTCTTCTCTTTCCTAGGACAGTAAAGTATAAGAGGGTTAACCTAGATTTTTTTTTAGCTAAATATCTTTCAAGTTTCAAAGCTGAATCTCTCACCTACTGTGCTGTCTCCTGTCTATCTTCTGTCAGTTACAGGACGATCTGATGTCTCCTGTCCTTGCGTTTGCCCTCGGACTATTCCCAACATCCTGTCTCGGTGTCGCATTTTCCCTTCCCTTGTGAACTTGCAAATCATCTAAGCCAGAAATACAAGGATTGTCACAACAACTATGAATTATTAATCAGCAGCCTTTTACCTAGGGATTGAGTTTCGGGGAGGTAGAGACGCTGTCGCTGTATGTGTCAATGAAATAATTTATAACCCCTCCCCCCCTCCCCCCCACAAATAAATGTAACGTTTGGAAAGTTCCTCTCTAGCTCCCCGTTTGTTTACTTCCTATCATTTTAACAAAAGCTAAAAGTGTCTCTCAACCTTCTCTTGTCTTTATCCCTCATTATTTGATTACTTTCTTACGGTCGTCTTCACGTGTCTCACTGTCAGCCTGGTCCTCTCCATCTCAGGTGCTGTGTGCTGTCTGCGACGCCTGCCTGCCCAGCTTCTCTACATTCTGCTATCTCTGCATTGATACCTGATACCTCCGGTACAGACACAGACTTCTGCTGCTTAGTCAGCACCCCCTGCCCTCTTGTGCCCCCACCCCTGCGCTATGAGCAGAGGTAGAGGAGGGCCCTCCAAAGAGCAGTACCACCGCCCCCCCCTCTCACACCTCCAGGCCAAGCCCCACTTCTACAGACTCGGGTCCGTGCGAACTCCCCCGCTGCAGACCCCGCACCAGAACGACTTCCCCAGTCTCCCTGTTCCTCCCCTTGTGCCCTCACACTCGCTGCCCCATCCCCTCTTCCCCGTCACCCCTCCCTTATCTGGGCCGAACCCGGTCCGTACCCTCCACCCCGGGGCATCGAACGGGTCGGAGCGGCTGAACTCCAACCGTGTGCCGATTCTAAACTCGTTTCAGGACCAGCAGGTCCAGTTCCTAAGGGGACAGAACCTTGAGGCTCCCCAGTACAGGGTGAGCCCCAGAGGAGGGGGGCCGAGGGCTGTTGGTGTGATACTCACCGGGCCGCCTTACAGTCCCTACCAGCCTCAGTCCGGTTTCAGCCGGTTCCCCCACCACAGCACCAGCCACCGGGGGAGAGGGGGCTACAGTCGAGATCGAGGCAGAGGGAGCAGCAGAGATTTGGGGTACCCACCTTTTCAAGGAGCCCCGAGAGGCAACCCTGGACCACAGCACTGGAACCACAACCAGAACAAAAACCAGAACCACAACCAGTACTCTAACAGGCAATGGAATCCTAAAGCGGAATATTCTGAATCTCTATTGAACGGCCTGCAGAGTTTATCCTTTAACAGAGAGCGACCCAGCCGAGGAGGGGAGAGCATCGACAAAGCGTCTGTTTCAAGTTCCAACTCCGGCAAGAAGACTGTGACTCCCGTTCAGCTAACACCTGATATTCAGGAGCTGATCGTCAGATGCCTGACTGATTTGAGCCCCACTGAAAGTTTTCAAGCAAAGGTACTAGCCAAAAAGCTACATCTGCCCAAAAAGATCGTCAACCAGGCTCTGTATGCTCTTGAGCGCACGCAGAAAGCAACGAAACAAGGGAACAGTCCTCCAGAGTGGACTCTGTTCAGGGAGTCTCCCCAAGGTGTGGAAGACCAGGACACGCAGAACGAAACACATTCCCAACAGACGCAAAGCACAGGAGAGTCGCAGCCAGCTCACAAACGCTTTCTGTCACCGGTAAAGAAGGAACATGCGGCTGTAGACGCTGAGGTCAGCGAAGACGTCCAACAAGCCAACGCACAACCCGGAGAGGCTGAAGGGGAAGAAGATTCTGACGCCGAATCAAATTCCTTCTCGTCTTCATCTTCTTTGGAATCGTCAGACTCGTTCCACGAACCGCCACAAGCACAAGACCTGGAAGAACCGGACCCGGTCACAGCCAGCTCTGCCAGCCAGCCTCTCGACCTCCACCTCGAAACCTCCAACATGGCGGAAAGCCGGGAACAGAAAGAGCAGGTGATGCAGTACCTGCTAGACACCAGGGAGGTGACCGCTCTGGTCATAGCCAAAAACATGGGCCTGAAGACCGCCAAGCAGGTGAACCCCACCCTCTACGCCCTGGAGAAGCAAGGGGACGTGGTCAAGAACTCGGATGTTACCCCCTTCACCTGGGACCTGTCCGACCACCGCAGGGACAGGATGCAGCGCAGCCTCAAGGCCTCGCAGCACACCGCCACAGAGATGCAGGTGGTGGAGGCAGGAGGTGGGGCCGGGCAAGCAGGAGCGGTCACCTCAGAAATATTGCCCCCATTTCCAGGGAGGGACACACTCCCGTCTGCCCCAGGTCTTCAGTCGCAGGAGAGCCAAGAGGGGGTAGGTAACCAGGGGGTAGGTGGACTGTCCCATGTCAGACACCTCCGCCCTTACCTGGAGAGCGTGGAAGAGTTTGAGATACCAGACATGAAGCCCTTCCCAACACATAATGACCCCTCCCCCCTCACCCTTTCTGTCTCCTCCACCCACCCTCCACGCCCTCCTCCCCCTTCTGTCCAAACATCTTCCATCGTCCATCAGGAAGACGAGGCTAATGGGGACCAGTGGGCCAGTGACGACATACCAGAATTCCTTAATGCTATTCGCCGGCAGACTGATGTGGAAAGGGCTGCTGCCATGGGAACGGTTGCCGTGTCCTTGGCAGCACCTCCTCCCCAAAACCTGCGGGCGAAACTGCAAGAAGTGAAAACTAAGAACCCCGTCAGTGGCTTGATGGAGTATGCCCAGTACCTAGGACACAACTGTGAGTTCCTGCTTCTTGACCAATCAGGGCCCTCCCACGACCCCAGGTAAGCCACTGTCAGTTTATCCCGGCTTTCTGCTGCATCTTAAATCATCAACCCGTTTCAGACAGAATGAATTGACAGAAGTTCTGCCCCACCCACCCCCCCCCCCCCCCCCCCCAACTTTGCCACGCTCAGATTTCGTATGCAGGTCATGCTGGATGGCAGGTTGTTTCCAATCGCTGAGGCGTCCAATAAGAAGGTGGCGAAGAAAGATGCCGCGGCAGCAACCCTCCGCATCCTGGTGCGGGAGATGGATGGAGGAGGGCCCGGAGGGGGAGGAGGGGGCCGTCGCTGGCATGGATCAGGCCATGGATCCCAATCCAGACACTGCTGTAAGTGTGTCCAGCACCAGCGCCATTGTAAGTGTGTATGCTTCTGTGGGCTTTGTACCGTGTGGGGGGGGGGGGGGGGGGGGGGAGAGGTGTGAAATCTCTGTGACCTGATGGATCCATGATCCGGTTTCCTGAACGGTGCATCTTCTCCGTCTCTGCCAGGGCGCTGTGGAGGGCCCGCCCCAGGCCCTGTCCCGCTCGCTCCCCGGGGGGAAGAACCCCGTGTCCATGCTGATGGAGTTCAGCCAGCGCACAGGAAGCCCCATCGAGTTCATCAACACGGGCCAGGAGGGCCCGCCCCACGACCCACGGTAACGCTCATCTCTGTAGGGCCCGTCACACGACCCACGGTAACGCTCATCTCTGTAGGGCCCGCCACACGACCCACGGTAACGCTCATCTCTGTAGGGCCCGTCACACGACCCACGGTAACGCTCATCCCTGTAGGGCCCGCCACACGACCCACGGTAACGCTCATCTCTGTAGGGCCCGTCACACGACCCACGGTAACGCTCATCCCTGTAGGGCCCGTCACACGACCCACGGTAACGCTCATCCCTGTAGGGCCCGTCACACGACCCACGGTAACGCTCATCTCTGTAGGGCCCGTCACACGACCCACGGTAACGCTCATCTCTGTAGGGCCCGTCACACGACCCACGGTAACGCTCATCTCTGTAGGGCCCGTCACACGACCCACGGTAACGCTCATCTCTGTAGGGCCCGTCACACGACCCACGGTAACGCTCATCCCTGTAGGGCCCGTCACACGACCCACGGTAACGCTCATCCCTGTAGGGCCCGTCACACGACCCACGGTAACGCTCATCTCTGTAGGGCCCGTCACACGACCCACGGTAACGCTCATCTCTGTAGGGCCCGTCACACGACCCATGGTAACGCTCATCCCTGTAGGGCCCGACCCACGGTAACGCTCATCTCTTTAGGGCCCGCCCCACGACCCACGGTAACGCTCATCTCTTTAGGGCCCGTCACACGACCCACGGTAACGCTCATCCCTGTATCCCATGTATGTATATCCAGTTGTCTATTTATCCATACTTACTTCCGGATGCAGCTATTTGACTCCATCATAATTGTACCCTACTTGTCTCAAGGTTAGTATAGGATATTATGTGTATTATAGGTTTTGTATACTGCATTGTTATTTTGAATATTTAGGAGGTGTATTATATTATATGTTAGCTTATCATAGGTGTAACCTGAGTACTTATATGTCATGTTATGCCAGGTTGCTTTGCGTTGTCTTGTCCCAAAAAATTCAGTGCCCAGTTTGACCCTGTGTTGTTCTGTGCATCTGACAATAAAAGACTTGAACTTGAACCTATGTCCGTCAGGGGACCTTGCGGACAAGCTATTTGCGTCCTGAGTGGCTGCCCTCAATACTGCAGTCTGCTGACGTGACACACAATACCTTTTCTGTCCACCTATCTCCCTCCTTCCCCCTACTCTCTCCTCTCCCTACTTCCCCCTTCTCTCTCTCTCCCTCCACCTTCTCTCTCTCCCTCCCCCTTCTCTCTCCTCTCCCTCCTTCCGCCTTCTCTCTCTCTCCTCTCGTTCTGCTGATTTCCTTCCCCTGAGAAGGACCTCCACTGGGGTCAATACCGACCCTGTTCATCTCTATTTCTCTCCAATACCGACCCTGTTCATCTCCATGTATCTGTGGTATCTTGCACGGTCTGAGGTTTAACTTGTCCACCCTGAGCCTCTTCTACTCAGAAAACGTACCACCAAATAATGTATGTCTGTCTCCTCTTCCCCCGCCTGTCGTCCCTCCCAGGTTCATGTTCAGGGTGAAGATCGGAGAGACGTTGTGTGCTGAGGCCTCAGCCCCCAGCAAGAAGGCCGCCCGGCAGCTCGCTGCAGAAGAGGCCGTCAAAGAGCTGATGTCAGACGGGAGGCTTCAGCTTAACAAGGTGACCGGAGGGAGGGGGAGGGGGAGGGGGGCGGGGGAGGGAGGGGGAGGGGGCGAGGGGGCGAGGGAGGGGGAGGGGGCGAGGGAGGGGGAGATGGAGGGGGAGGGGGAGGGGGCGAGGGAGGGGGAGGGGGAGGGGGGCGAGGGAGGGATGCTAAAATGGACTGGGATGAAGGAAGGACTCTCAGATTAGGGGCGACTGGGCACAGATTGGGCTGGATGGAAAAGGGATAGTGATCTTAGTCATGGAATTCAAACTGTGGTGTGTAACCGGGGGTTACAGACCACACTGTGTAACCGGGGGTTACACACCACACTGTGTAACCCCCCCAGCCAGGAAGGACTCTGACTCACTTATCTTTATTTCCTTCTTCCCTTGTTCTCTTTTCCCCCTCTCCCTCTCCTGTCTCTTAACCCCATGTTCTGCTTTTATTCCTCCTGTCCTCTTCCTCTCCTGTCCTCTTCCTCCCCTCCCAGCCCCAGCTGCCCCTCTGTCCGTCAGGGGACGGTGAGGGGGGTGCCTCCATGCCTCCCTGCCCCTCCCTCCCTCCCCTGACAGCGGAGGAGCTCCGCGCGGCCCACGAGGCCGGGGTAGGTGACCTCATCAACCACCTGAACAACAACGCAGTGTCTGGCCTTCTGGAGTACGCCAGGGCCAGGGGCTTCGCTGCTGAGATCAGGCTGGTGGGCCAGGCCGGACCGCCGCATGAACCCAAGTAAGAACCGCACTACTCGCTTTTTTTTTCCGGTCTTGTGGGAAATGGATATGTGCCCTACAAATGATATAATCGTCTTCTCCCTATGTGTCCCTCCTCCTCCTCCTGGTTTTTGTTTCTCCTCCTCTGTCCCACCTCCTTGTCACCCTCATCCATCTCTCTGTCATGTTCTCCTGCTCTCACATCTGCCCTCATCCATCTCTGTCTCTCTGCTGCCCCCCTCTGTCCTCCTCTCTCCCACACTGCCTTGTGCCTCCCTCCCTCTCCCTTTCAACCTCACTCTCCCTCCCTCTCCCTCAACCTCACTCTCCCTCCCTTTCAACCTCACTTTCCCTCCCTCTCCCTTTCAACCTCACTCTTCCTCCCTCTCAACCTCACTCTCTCCCTCCCTCTCCCTTTCAACCTCTCCCTCCCTCACTATCCCTTTCAACCTCACTTTCCCTCCCTCTCCCGTTCAACCTCACTCTCCCTCCCTCTCAACCTCACTCTCTCCCTTTCAACCTCACTCTCTCCCTCCCTCCCTCTCAACCTCACTTTCCCTCCCTCTCCCTTTCAACCTCACTCTCCCTCCCTCTCAACCTCACTCTTCCTCCCTCTCAACCTCACTCTCTCCCTCCCTCTCCCTTTCACCCTCACTCCCTCCCTCTCCCTTTCAACCTCACTCTCTCTCTCGCTTGCTCTCTCTCTTCCGTGCTCTCCTTCTCTCTCCCTGCCCCCACCCGCCCTCCTGACCTCCCTCTCAGGTTCACCTACCAGGCTAAGCTGGGGGGTCGCTGGTTCCCTCCAGTGCGCGCCTCCAACAAGAAGCAGGGGAAGCAGGAGGCTGCAGACGCCGCTCTGAGGGTGCTGATTGGGGAGGCAGAGAAGGCAGCACGTACTGGGGAGCTCACCCCAGCAGAGGTACTCATTCTGGTATTACTCCTAATTTCTTCATCTCCACCCACATTATCACCATGTTCACAACACTGTCGGAGATACTGATCTGTCAGGGAAGTCCTGCTGCGTTACTGCTACTCTTGATGATTTTAGATTTAGTCAAACGAGTACATTCCTATCCAAACAATACGGTAATTTTTTTGCGACTCTTTTTCTCCTCTCCTCCCCCCTCTCTCCCTTATCTCCCCCCCTCTCTCCCCCCCTCTCTCCCCCCCTCTCTCCCCCCCTCTCTCCCCCCCTCTCTCCCCCCCTCTCTCCCCCCTCTCCTCCCCCCTCTCCTCCCCCCTCTCTCCCCCTCCTCCCCCCTCTCCCCCCTCTCCCCCCCTCTCTCCCCCCCTCTCCTCCCCCCCTCTCCTCCCCCCCTCTCCTCCCCCCCCTCTCCTCCCCCCCTCTCCTCCCCCCCTCTCTCCCTTATCTCCCCCTAGCTGCCTGTGAGCGGCAGTACTCTGCATGACCAGATCGCCATGCTGAGCCACCAACGCTTCAACTCCCTGACCACGCGCATACAGCACAGCCTTCTGGGACGCAAGATCCTGGCCACCTTCGTCATGAGGAGGGGGGAGGGTCTGGGGACCGTGGTGAGCCTCGGCACAGGTAGGACCACCTCGCCAGGGGGGCGCCGCCAGGGGGGGTGCCACGGGGGCAACACTCTTTTTTGCGTTGGCATTTGGAATGATTGTCTGGATTTTTCCTCTGCAGGAAATCGCTGTGTTAAAGGAGAGGAGCTGAGTCTTAAAGGGGACACTGTGAACGACTGCCACGCAGAAATCATCTCCAGGAGGGGGTTCGTGAGGTGAGAAATAAGCTCTGGGTCTTCCACCCTGCCTTCCTGAGGCTGGACCGACGGCTGTCTTTTAATATGAAGGATTTTAATAGATTGATGTGACCCTGCTGATCCCCTGGTGCTGCTGTGGCTGGCTGGCAGGCAGGCAGGCAGTCTGGCAGGCTGGCAAGCAAGCAGGCAGGCAGGCTGGCAAGCAGGCAGGCAGGCAGGCAGGCAGGCAAGCAGGCAGGCAGGCTGGCAAGCAGGCAGGCAGGCAAGCAAGCAGGCAGGCAGGCAGGCAGGCAGGCAGGCAAGCAAGCAGGCAGGCAGGCTGGCAAGCAAGCAGGCAGGCAGGCTGGCAAGCAGGCAGGCAGTCTGGCAAGCAGGCAGGCAGGCTGGCAAGCAGGCAGGCAGGCTGGCAAGCAGGCAGGCAGTCTGGCAAGCAGGCAGGCAGGCTGGCAAGCAGGCAGGCAGTCTGGCAAGCAGGCAGGCAGTCTGGCAAGCAGGCAGGCAGGCTGGCAAGCAGGCAGGCAGGCTGGCCGGCCGGCCGGCAAGCTGGTTGTCACTCAAAGTAACTTTCTTCCTCCTTCTTTCTCTACCTTCCTCCCTGCCTCTTTTCTTCCCATTCATTTCTGTCTCTCTCTCTGTCTATATGCATCTATCTTTATCTCTCTCTCTCTCTGTGTCTCTCTCTCTGTGTCTGTCTCCTCAGGTTTCTGTATAATGAGTTGCTTAAGCACTGTGAAGGGTCGGAGGACAGTATCTTTGAGTCTGCAGAGGAAAACAAGCTTCAGATCAAACCCGACATCACCTTTCACCTCTACATCAGGTGGGCGCTGCCGTCATCCCTCCCTCCCTCCTTCCATCACCTCCCCTGTCATACCTCAGACTGGCCTACGACTTCAACAGCCATCCAAATGTTCTTTTAGTAACTTTGCTAATTAACAGAGTGATTAACCCCTCCCCCCTCCCGCCCAGCACGGCCCCCTGTGGAGATGGTGCTCTGTTCGACAAGTCCTGCAGTGAGTCAGCAGAGGAGGGCGGTGCGGGGCACCAGCCTCTGTTTGAGAACGCCAAACAGGGCAAGCTCCGCACCAAGGTGGAGAACGGTACGAGCCAGGACTACACACACACGCGAGCTCTCACACACACGCACAAGCTCACACACACGCGAGCTCACAAACACACACACACACGCACAAGCTCACACACACGCGAGCTCACAAACACACACACACACCCACGCGAGCTCACAAACACACACAAACACACACGCGAGCTCACAAACACACACACAAGCTCACAAACACACACACGCTCACTCACAAACACACACACACACACGCTCACTCACAAACACACACGCTCACTCACAAACACACACACAAGCTCACACACACAAACACACTCGCCCTTCCCACCACAGCCTGTGGTAAACCCAGTCCTGCTGTCGTGTGGTCTCCAGGTGAGGGCACCATCCCAGTGGAGTCCAGTGCCATCGTGCCCACCTGGGACGGCATCCAGCACGGGGAGAGACTGAGGACCATGAGCTGCAGCGACAAGATCCTGCGCTGGAACGTGCTGGGCCTGCAGGGGGCGCTGCTCAGCCACTTCCTGCACCCCATCTACCTCAAGTCCATCACTCTGGGTAACATCCGCCAGCACCCATCCACACAGGCGACGCTTCAGAGGCTCAATGTGGGGTTCTGGTTGATTTTGGGTCATGTGACATGTCTGACACAGCAGTGATGGGTGAGGATAATGAGTCTGGTTTTCTCCTCCTCCCCCTCTGTTCTCCTGTCTCTCTCTCTCTCTCTGTGGTCCTCTTCCTCTCTCTCTCTTCCACCTCTGTGGTCCTCTCCCTCTCTCTCTCCCTCTCCTCCACCTCTGTGGTCCTCGCTCTCTCGCTCTCTCTCTCGCTCTCGCTCTCCTCCACCTCTGGTCCTCTCTCTCCCTCTCTTCTCCACATCTGTGGTCCTCTCCCTCTCTCTCTCTCTCTCTCTCTCTCTCTCTCTCTCTCTCCTCCACCTCTGTGGTCCTCTCTCTCTCTCCCTCTCTCCTCCACCTCTGTGGTCCTCTCTCTCTCTCTCTCTCTCTCTCTCTCTCCTCCACCTCTGTGGTCCTCTCTCTCCCTCTCCTCCACCTCTGTGGTCCTCTCTCTCCCTCTCCTCCACCTCTGTGGTCCTCTCTCTCCCTCTCCTCCACCTCTGTGGTCCTCTCTCTCCCTCTCCTCCACCTCTGTGGTCCTCTCTCTCTCTCCTCCACCTCTGTGGTCCTCTCTCTCCCTCTCCTCCACCACTGTGGTCCTCTCTCTCCTCCACCACTGTGGTCCTCTCTCTCCCTCTCCTCCATCTCTGTGGTCCTCTCTCTCCACCTCTGCGGTCCTCTCTCTCCCTCCCTCTCCTCCACCTCTGTGGTCCTCCCTCCCTCTCCTCCACCTCTGTGGTCCTCTCTCTCCCTCTCCTCCACCTCTGTGGTCCTCTCTCTCCCTCTCCTCCACCTCTGTGGTCCTCCCTCCCTCTCCTCCACCTCTGTGGTCCTCTCTCTCCCTCTCTCTCCTCCACCTCTGTGGTCCTCTCTCTCCCTCTCTCTCCTCCACCTCTGTGGTCCTCTCTCTCCCTCTCTCTCCTCCACCTCTGTGGTCCTCTCTCTCTCCTGGTACGTTGTGTTCCTCTAGGCTACCTGTACAGCCACGGTCACCTGACCCGAGCCGTGTGCTGTAGGCTGGCCAGAGACGGCGAGGCGTTCACCAAAGCTCTTCCTCCTCCGTACACACTCAACCACCCAGAGGTAAACACCCCCACCACACGCACCTGCACACCACACGCACCCTGCACGACACACGCACCCTGCACAGCACACGCACCCTCAGCCCTCTTTTGTTCTGCTGCTGAGTCATTGAAGTGCGTGGTCCTGGACTGAGTGTGCTGTCCTCCCCAGGTGGGCAGGGTGAGTGTGTACGACTCGACGCGCCACACAGGGAAGACCAAGGAGTCGAGCGTGAACTGGAGCCAGCCAGACCACATCACAGTGGAGGTGCTGGACGGCACCAAGGGCAAACTGGACGGGTAGAGGAGCCAGAGCAGCGCCGCACCACAGCTTCACAACGCCGCGTCCTGTCCCGTTCCCACGTGATCTCATCTCTGCTCTGCCTCCCCTCTAGCCCCAAGCTGGACGTGTCGCGGGTCTCCAAATCCAACCTGTTCCGTGTGTTCCGGACGCTGTGCCAGCGCTGTGGCCGAGAAGAGCTCCTGGACCTGCCCTCGTACGCCCAGGCCAAGATGGCCGCCGCCTCCTTCCAGCAGGCCAAGGAGCACTTCTTCCAGGCCCTGGACACGCATGGGTACGGCTCCTGGATCGGCAAGCCCCTGGAGGAGAAGAGCTTCGAGGCGGGGGAAGGGGCGGGGGGGGCGCCGGATGTTCAGGCGCAGACGCAAGGAGGGGGAAGTGTTGCTGTCGGCAACCAGGGACATGGCAATAACAACAACAATCATGGAGTCCCAGCTCCTGTGTTCAGTCCGGGCCAGGATTGGCTTGGTGTGGCACGTACACACACCATGTAGAGGGAGGGGGGGCACACACACCATGTAGAGGGAGGGGGGCGCGCACACACACCATGTAGAGGGAGGGGGGCGCGCACACACACCATGTAGAGGGAGGGGGGAGGGGGGCACACAGACCATGTAGGGGGAGGAGGGAAGGGGGCAAGCGGAGGAGGAAACACTGATCCTAGGGGAGAGATGGAGTGAAGAGGGCTTGGAGATGCAGAGGAGAAGGGAAGGGGATGCTTGATAGGGAGTTGCCAGCAGCCAGGACTGCATCTTCCTTGAAGAGAAGGTTGTAGGGCAGCAGAACGAGTGATACGAAGGGACAGAACGCCTGAGAGGGAGGATGGAGGGATGGATAGAGAGGGATGGATGGAGAGAGAGAGAGAGAATGAGGGATGGAGTGAAAAAGAAAGCCTAAAGGTGGGGCTCAACTAGCAGCAAGACGGATGGTGAGGAAAGATGGATCTGAAAGTGAATGCTGTTGAAAGAAAAATTAAAAAAATATTTTGTTAGATATCAAGAGTTGGCATGAGTATATTCTAAAGAGTATGGAAATTGCACTACTGAAAAACCACAATTCAAATCATTGAATAGAGTACAGCAATGTGTCCCTGTTGTAGTCTCAGTGTACATAAGATGCAGTGAAACTCTAACCTTTATACTCTACTTACCTAGCCATTGACTCTGTATAATGTTTGAGTATTAGCATGTTATCTACCTGAGCATAGATACTGGTCACTCTGTAGAATAAACCAGCATTGTAACATTTAGTACTCCCATGACCCATCCCTATATCATATGCTGTTGCCGTGGCACCGAATCGTGCCAATCCTTTAATTCAGCCTTCTCTGAGCCATCCCATAATATCCCTGTACTGTAATGTAGATTCACGGATGTTATCCCACAAAATCATAATCAAACTGTTTTATCTTACGATCTCCAGTTCTCTTTGGTTCACTTTCTGATGTTGTCACTAGATGGCCATGCGGGAGAGGGCAGAGAAGACAAAGGGTTTGATTTGCATGAGCAGTTTGGTCTTGATTAATGTTTTAAGGGCGATGTAGCTTATCTGTTATTATTCGCCTGTCAGCCCATGCTTGCAGTGAAATCGCTTTGCTTTTGTCCTTTTCTTGCACGGTCATGTCTTGATGACTTGGTTTTAAGAGAACAATTCGGTTGTTTTTGATTGTTTATCGTTTTAAATGTTTTCTGGATCTTCTGAAATGGAAACACCGGAGAGGTGATGCAATATATACATCATGTACATACAAATGCATAAACACACAGATGTATATGCAAATATGGATGTTTGTTACACATCATATATATGTTTGTGTGTGTGTGTATATGTATATATTTTATGTATATATTATTTTGTAAGTCATACTTGAGATGGGTTTTTTTTTAATTGTGTTTGATTTATGGTGATTCTTTTCTTTCTCTGTCAAATGTGTAATGATTAAAATAACTTTGTTTTTTACGGATGGGATCCTCCTTGAAAAGTGTTTAACAAAATTAAATTGACCAGCAATGTTTATCCCAGATTTGTTATTCTGTCCCTTCCTTTTAGAAGCTGCCATCCAAATGTTTTCCCTTTTATGAAGGTTTTTAAAATGCTGCAGTTAGGAACAGCCGTCGTGTGACAACATGAACACGGTCAGTTGAAATCATCCATCTAGACCTGAGGTAAATATAGATACATTTACATTTAGTCATTTAGCAGACGCTCTTATCCAGAGCGACTTACAGTAAGTACAGGGACATTCCCCCGAGGCAAGTAGGGTGAAGTGCCTTGCCCAAGGACACAACGTCAGTTGGCATGACCGGGAATCGAACTGGCAACCTTCGGATTACTAACCCGATTCCCTCACCGCTCAGCCACCTGACTCCCTACTGGATACTTTTCTCTTTTTTTTTTACCACTGCAAGTCGACAGGTTTGGTTTTCCTCAAAGATGGAGTACTGCAGGTTTCCTGAACGCAGGTTAAGCGCGCAGGCCGTGTGTCCACGAGGAACACCAGGTTGGTGATGCAAATGAGCTGTAGTGGAGCGCTGGAGCTTTAGAATAAAATATTAATTTGGCAAATGCTTTTATCCAAAGCTACGTACAGCACGGGGGGCCTGTGACTTCTTGATCTGCAGTTTAGTGCTTTTACCACCGAGCTACACTCACAGCAACTGGGTAGATGAGGTCTTCAAATTAAAATGTCTTGAACAGGTCTTTTTACAGGTTAGGTCACAGGGCTTTACTCGTGTACTCTGAGCAATGGGGAGTGAACTTGCTGTTCCCTCAGTGGCCACCAGGTGGAGTCCTCAACGTGGAAGACCGGGAGAGAGGGAGAGAGACTGTTTAGAGAGGCAACATTACATCAGCCCCAGGTACCTGTTTGTCATGGCTAGGGCCAGACTGATCCACGGGGAAGTTCCCTTATCAGTATCTGAACAGTGTTTCATGCTTATCTTAGTAAAACCACATCTAAGTGATGTAGCGGAAGATCTGGGTTGATCTGTGGTGATTAGCCAGTATTGCTAACCCCCTGTATAGCACTGTAGGGTATGGTGTGTTCACTGTGCGTGTGTGTGTTCACTGTGCGTATGTGTGTTCACTGTGTGTGTGTGTTTGTGCGTGTCTGTGTGTGTATGTGCGTGTGTGTGTTCACTGTGCGTGTGTCTGTGCGTGTCTGTGTTTTAAAGTAGTTCTCATTTTGTGGGTCGATCTTAATCGTGATCTCTTGACCCGTCAGTTGGCTTCATTCTGTCAATCTCCCACCCCGATCCAATCAGTCATCTTCAGAGAGGAGGGGGGCGGGACTAATGGAAAGAAAGGAACCAGATAAGGGTGCTAAAATTGACAGGCAAATAGAGCTGGGCATGCAGACTGAAATATTAGCCCCAGACCACGGGTGAAATGAGCCAATCGATGCGTTCCGATGGAAATAAATGAGAATGAAAGGAGGGAATACATGAAGGTGAAGAAGAGACAGAAATGATCTGAAAAAGTAGAAAATTAGATGTATCTAGAAAACGTTTCCCCCACTAGCAGTGACTAAAATGAGACAGAGAGGGATCACTATAAGCAAGAGAGGAGGAGGGGGGGGGGTGCGTGAGACAGAGAAAGAAAGTGTAGAAGAGGGGAAATCTGTCAGTGTCACTTAACCGTGAGGGTGCAGACAGCTGACTAAGATGTTGAACCATCACACACACTCCCGTCATACACAAAGCTGCCTGTGTCATGCTGACTCTGTGAAACTCAAGTTAGCCCCTGAACTACTCAAACACTTGACTGTGGCTTCAGGGTGACAGATGCAGCCCTCCACACCCTCCCACTTACTGCCCTCACAGCATGAAGAGGAAGAGGCCTCGCACGCTTAACTTACACAAACACAAATACATACTTGGAACAAACGGATAGGATTTTTTTTTTTGTTGCAAGCTTTAGAAACAATACTCCAGGTGTTATGTAAACAATCGAATCTATCCAATCTTAACATTAACGCAGTGTGCTGCACTGATAGTTAAGGGTAAATAGATTAATTTGTCGTGGATGTTGGGTGGTGCAGCATGGGTACACACAAACACAGAAACCTTCCCAGAAGAAGTTTCAGCAATATGCAGGTAACCCTTTTGACTTAAAATATATTTAAACTATTTTGTTTGTGAGTTATGTGGGTTTTATGACACAAAGAGAGACATATCTTCAGACATATTTGGATATTGAAGACGTATTAGATAATACCCAATTGCTCTGAAAGTACCAAGTCAATGAAAATAATTAGTTAAAACAAGTTCAAGACAAATTCGATGTATTTATTGCACAAATGTGAGGTGCAGGTGTCTGTTACACTCAAGTTGAGTATCACAGAAGACTGGACAATGAATACAGGAAATCAAGAGAGTATATAGTATCACAATATGGGAGGATACAAGATGATTAGCATAGCCTTTGCAGGCCCAGTCCAATAACAATGTGTGCTAGACAGCTTTTGTTTAGGTAGGGCTCCTAGAAATGGCCTTGTCACGCCTTCTATTTTCCTCATTCACAGTTGCATGGCATTAAACACTTTGGCAATATTGTGACCTCTGACTTTCATTAGTGACACAAGCCTTCCCGTGTCACACATTACAAAGACCCAATTTATGGCTATGCAGGCATAATAAAACAGCATAATGACAGTTTATCAATTATACAAGAAACAATTCATAGATAGGCATATTTCTCTCCTGGACATAACCAAGGGTTATGTGCTCATGAGCTTAGTATTGCAAGGTATAGATCAAACATTGTTTATTATATTCATAACATTTCAGACAGTATAGAAGTAATAAAGTAGTCATTATCTTTAATTGCTGTTAACTAATCAATGGTTTAAGGATAGACCTCTTCAAGATGTAAGGTCATTTACACCACCTATTTATAAAATGACAGGCCAACCTAATCTTTCTCTAATCATTTTTTATTCAATTTTCTCTCAATCTTTATTAACCCAACCATGATTGATCTACAACACATCAGTGTGGTCATGTTCTGTTTAATTTGGCTTTCAACCAAGGCTATGACCATCTCTTCCAGAGCCCTGCATGTCTGTGTGTCCTTTCATGAAAAGGGCACAGTTGTTCTGAGGCGAGATGTTCCTCGCCAGCAGCTTCCTGGTCAGACGGCAGAGGGGAACACCCACACCCCACCCCTCTCTCTACACCCCACCCCTCTCTCTACACCCCACCCCTCTCTCTACACCCACACCCCACCCCTCTCTCTACACCCACACCCCACCCCTCTCTCTACACCCACACCCCACCCCTCTCTCTACACCCCACCCCTCTCTCTACACCTACACCCCACCCCTCTCTCTACACCCACACCCCACCCCTCTCTCTACACCCACACCCCACCCCTCTCTCTACACCCACACCCCACCCCTCTCTCTACACCCACACCCCACCCCTCTCTCTACACCCACACCCCACCCCTCTCTCTACACCCACACCCCACCCCTCTCTCTACACCCCACCCCTCTCTACACCCACACCCCACCCCTCTCTCTACACCCACACCCCACCCCTCTCTCTACACCCCACCCCTCTCTCTGCACCCCACCCCTCTCTCTGCACCCCACCCCTCTCTCTGCACCCCACCCCTCTCTCTACACCCCACCCCACCCCTCTCTACACCCCACCCCTCTCTCTACACCCCACCCCACCCCTCTCTCTACACCCCACCCCTCTCTCTACACCCCACCCCTCTCTCTACACCCCACCCATCTCTCTACACTCCACCCATCTCTCTACACCCAACCCCACCCCTCTCTCTACACCCCACCCCACCCCTCTCTCTACACCCCACCCCTCTCTCTACACCCCACCCCTCTCTCATCCACACTGCCCTCTATTTATCTCACTCGCCCATGCTCTCCCACTCCCTCTATTTGATTACTCTCTCCCTGCTCGACAGTTAGAGTGCAGTTCTGTGGGTTTAGTCCATCTGCATACAGTGGTTTGTTTGAAGCTGTGGGTTATCCCCCACAGCGCCACCAACCCCCCTCCTAATGTAATCTGTGCCATTAGGATATGAAGGAGATGGTGGAGCATGGCTATTACAGACTGTCTGATGGAGTGATGCCAATCCCTGGAGGTCTATTAGGGGGGATACCAGGAGGTCTCCCCGCATCATCTTTTCTCGTCAGTTCTGAATTTACGGACTCCATCACGCTCTTCTGAGCGACCCTGACCTCATCAGAACTGATGACTCTGCGTGGACACCATTTTCCTCTCTCTGAGGGGGTTCGCTTGTGCTTTGGGGTGATGCTGTCAACACGTTTTGTGTTTCTTTGTGTTTTTTTGTTTCACGTTTTGAGGGCGAATGCCTCACAATTTCACAGCCAATCAGATCGCCGTGGGGCGTCTCACTCTTTCATGAATCAATCACTCTTTTTCATCTCCTCCCCCTCACTGCCTTCCTCTTTCATATTATGCTTGTCAAAAATCTATATGATTCATGTAATTTCTTGTCACTCGACTTGCACAAGAATTCTCTCTAAGACCAATTTAGAAAGGAATGGAAAAGGGGAATTTGTCTGTATTTTCAAGGGTTGGCATAGCAACGGCCTTACAATGCATTATTCCTTTATCTGTTCCATTATTCACATTTTCCTCACTTCTATTACAAACACCCTAGCCTACAATATTGGGTAACCTTTCCAATTCAAGGTGGGATAACCTTTGCAATACAATGAACCCTGCCTTTCTTTCCTCCTCTTTCCCGCCTTTACATTTCAGACTAAAATCTCACGATTCCTGATCAATGATATGTCAAAGCCTACACAATTTTGAAATTCAGTAGTGTACCACTCTATATTTACAAACAGTATATATAGCTTTTACGTAGTACTAATCCACAAAATAATTGTTCCCCTATTGTAAACACAACCTGCCCAGCTTTATTTGTGGCTGTCTTTATCCTGACTTTGTCAACTAGACAATGTCTCCGAGACATACGAGCATATTGGTTAGTAGACAACGTCTGGACAAGACTATTGCTGGGCAGGTTGTGTTAACATTAGGGGAACAAATAATTTGAGGATTAGTAGGCCTACAACGGTGAAGTCGATCACAGCTGCGTCCTATGACGTCAGTGTACTCTTCCTGTCTCTCTGCGTGACCTTTAACCTTACCCGGGGCTTTGGAGAGAGCGCGCAGCGCACTGAACTCTCAACTCGACCGTTGACAGAGTAGCTCTGCAAATACCGGGATAAATATTCACCCATATTATTATTATTTTTGCCCCAGACCCCTTTCCTCCTTTGCCTCTCTATCTGAGTTATGTGATGTATAATCGAATCTAAATGTCTCTATCTCATTATGTATCTATTTCTCCTTCTATCCGTATCCCTATCCGTTATCAAATGATGTGAGACCTAGTTCAACCCCTTCTCGTTTAGGTCCGGAAGTGCCCTAATCATCGCAGTCACCATGACGACAGTGATCGCTGATGAGGTGTCTGTATAAACCGTCAAGCACGAGAGAGCCAGGTGACATGACATACGGTAGCCTATGCCGTAGTTCTTATATCCGTGGATGCACTCCCAGAATATGCGATTAATGTAGGCCTATGTTAGATTCCGTTCTGTCTGGATATTACACACAAGGTTCTGCCCTAATCTCCTGCCACACTATTCCACGTGCATTTATCCGATTTAGAGCGCAGCCGCCAACAACACAAGCACGAGACAGTTTCTGTTGGATGCGTGGAATATTAAACCCTTCTCAGATCCAATCACGGGGTTAAGCTGTTGTACAAAATTAATAATGACAATAATAATATGTAATAGGATAGCCTACGTATAGTAAAATCTTGCTTGGTGTACAGGTAGACGAGCCGACAGTATTCCGATCATGGTTTAGAGCGAAATTCTGGAGTTATTATTTTATTCTGCACAGACCATCATCCTTATCTGTTCGGCAGTTGGCCTTTCCGGGAGGCCGAGCGCAGAGAAGCGCGTTATCGGATGACGCGCGCTCCGTGTCCCCCTCCCTTTCGCCTTCCATTAGCGATTGTCTGTTCATTTTGATAGAAAATCGTTTGTTGTTGTTTTAAAACAAAACACATGCTTGAGTTGCCACATCATGTTACTGAGAAGTCGTTGACACGAAGGAATGGTTTAACCTATACGCTGACAGGAGAGCTAATCTAGGCTATTCATTTCCCGATTTCTTAAAGCCGTCTCGGTTTTTAACAACACGTAACAGGTGCCAAACACGTCTCGCAAGGGATCTTCGTAGCTGCAGGTCCGGTTCAAAGTGTTGGGTACTGGGCTTTATTGACGGTGAGATGGAGTAGCATTATGAATGACAGCGTTTGTTTAGTGGGTATATTGACATGTATTCATAGTTTGTGCTATCTCGCTTCTCTGCCTGCCTGTCCAATGAGAATTAGTAGGCGGAGAGAGAGGAGAGAAGTTGGTCCGTGGAGTGAAAGTGAGAGACGGATTCAGAGAGGCAGAGCATTAGATATCATGACCAAGAGGAGTTGGGAAACATATTGCTTTAACAAATTGTAATTTTAATCTGTAGGCTATATTTAATTATTTCCAATGTCGAGACGCCAAGTTTTCAACATTTTCCAGCTAAACCCCAGCTATCAGAAATGCAGTCGCAACAGTGGGTTCATCATCATATCATCATGAAAGATTTCCTGCTGTCATTTTTATAGACATTGACATGATCGAATAAGGTTCGTCATTAATCGATCATTGGATAACAAATTCCTAGATTTATTTGCACCGCTTCACTAAAGGAGCCGGCGTCGAACGATTTAGCAAATCATTTCGAGAAAATACCTTTTGGAAGCCGAGGACCTGTCGGGTTACCACCTATATGAACGGAAGCCAAGCGAGCAATGATGGAATGGCCGTGACAACATGAAAAAGAAAAAGTGTGGAGGTCTATATCCATCCAGCCAGTGATTCAACACTTCTGACCTGGGGACAGAGACGGAGAGGAGAGGTAGGAGGGAGAGAAACAGAACTGTGTGTGTTTGATCAGAGAAAACCCTGCCTTAGATCATTGTACTTTGCGGGATATTTTCAGCATGAAACATTGTCATATAATACATTTAAAGACGCAAGTGAATGGCATACAATAATCAACAATAGCATATATTTTGAAGATGAATCCTACTTAAAGAGAAGACTGATTTATAGGACAATCATTTGTGTTATGTAAATGAGAGGATTTCCCCTCCCTGCTAACAATAACACCCAGATCCTGATGACATTTGTATGACAGATTGCTGGAAGGGGAGAGGGGGACAGCAAAGGGAGGGACAAGGCACTTGGGGATATAAAGAGAGAGGGAGAGAGAGGGAGGGTGAGAGAGGAAGGGAAAGAGAGGGAGGGAGAAAGGAGACCGTGGTACTATCTGTCTCAGTCTATCAGAGAGGTTTTTAAGTGTGACTACATCTCTCCTCAAGCCTAGGTCTCGTTACATCCACCTCATAAGTCATCATTCCATCTCGCTCTCTCCTTTCTGCCTCTCGTAGCTTTGCATTCATCCCTCCCTTCTGTTCTGCTTCCTCACTCAATCTCCTTCTTTCTTCCTCACATCATTTCACTTGTTTATTAAACTCTCTCAAAATGTTCCCCTGTCCCCTCTTCCCTCTTTCTCTCTCGTTCTTTCTCTACCCCCCCCCCCCCCCCCCTCTCTCTCTCTCTCTCTCATCTCCTCTCTCTCTCTCTCTCTCTCTCTGGTAGAAGCCGGGCGAGTCATCCTCCCAGTCCCAACCATGGAGCCCCCCCCCCTCTCTGAGCCTGGCTCTGCTGGGAGGGAGCGAGGATGAGGACCCCACGCTTCCCCCTGCCTCTGAGTGGTATCTCCCATCCGTCCATGACCGGAAACTACCCGGGAACAAACCACTCCAACCACATGGGGGGATCCAGCTTGGACCGTCTGAACGGGAGCACCCCGTCCCCCACCACGCCTAGCATGCCGCTGTCATCGCTCTCCAAGCTGCCCGTGTCCTCGGCGGGGGGCAACCCCTGCCCCCTCCCATCCCCAACGCCCTCCACCCCACCAGCACCCCCCTGTCCTCCTGTCTGGGCTCCCAGCACAGCCTCAGTGGAGAGAACTCCCCCGTGTACAACGCCCTCTTCTACTCGTCACACTCCCCCTCCATGGAGCGAGACAGGGACAGAGACAGGGGCAGTAAGCACAGACAGGCCAGCCCGCTGGTTCACCGCAGGGACAGCAACCCCTTCACAGAGATCGCCATGAGCTCCTGCAAGTACACAGGAGCGTCATGAAGCCCCTCAGTCGGCTCAGCGCTTCCCGCCGAAACCTCATCGAATCAGACAGCGGCAGCGACACCAAAGAGGGCGGAGCTATGGCCGCGGGCGGGATGACGGCGTCCGGGGGGCGGGATCGAGAAACCCTGCCCACCTCCTCCTCTCTGGCTCAGGTCTTCTACCAATCAACCCATTACCCAGAATCCCCCAGAGATCGTCATCTCATCCAAAGAAGATTCGCCTTACGCCAGGGGCTATGACATCAGTGACTCGACCTCCAATCAGATGTCAATATACCATCAGAACCACGCCCTGGTGGAGAGCAGGGGGGGCCCTAGGTGGGTCGGGGGTTGGGGTGGGGGGAATAGGGGGTGGCAGGCAAGGGGGGGCAGGGGTCGGGGCTAGGGGGAGCACTTCCAAAGCCTCGAAGCGCAAGAACCAGAACATCGGCTACAAGCTGGGCCATCGGAGGGCGCTCTTCGAGAAGAGAAGAGGCTTAGCGACTACGCACTCATCTTTGGAATGTTCGGCATAGTCGTCATGGTGATCGAGACTGAGCTGTCCTGGGAGTTTACAACAAGGTAAGGAGGAGGGGGGACCTGGGGGGGGAGGAACACACACCTCACACACCTTCCTAACGTCACGGCCGTGTGTCTGTCTGGCTGGAGAGCTGGGCTGGTTCACACAGCACACCTCCCCCAGCGTGGCTCTGTGCTGGCCGAGAGTCCATGGTCCTCCCTGGAGCTCCATGGTCCTCCCTGGAGCTCCATGGCCCTCCCTGGCCCTCCCTGGCCCTCCCTGGAGCTCCATGGCCCTCCCTGGCCCTCCCTGGCCCTCCCTGGAGCTCCCTGGTCCTCCCTGGTGCTCCCTGGCCCTCCCTGGTCCTCCCTGGCCCTCCCTGGTGCTCCCTGGCCCTCCCTGGCCCTCCCTGGCCCTCCCTGTAGCTCATTGGCCCTCCCTGGCCCTCCCTGAGCTCCCTGGCCCTCCCTGGCCCTCCCTGTAGCTCATTGGCCCTCCCTGGCCCTCCCTGGAGCTCCCTGGCCCTCCCTGGCCCTCCCTGGTGCTCCCTGGCCCTCCCTGGAGCTCCGTGGTCCTCCCTGGTGCTCCTGCCGGAGGAACAAACAGTTGGGAGGGTTTTGCTCCGACCTTGGGTTGACTGCATCAGCCTGTCCGGTTAGTCACGTTGATCCCATGGAAGCATTGTGCAGTGTGATTGGAGGGTGGCTGGTGATGTCAATTAGGATGGCTTAGGGACGTTGGTGTGTGGGTGGGGGGGGGGGGGGGGGGGGGGGGGGGGGGGGGGGGACGACGACACAAAGTCAGTGGAGAGTGGGGGGGGGGACACACACAAAGTCAGTGGAGAGTGGGGGTGTCTCATTTGTCTGTTTAATGGTGGATGTAACAGAAGTGGCTGGACCTGCTTCAGGCAGTGTGTTTTAGTTTGACACTAACAGTGTGTGTGTGTTAGTTTGACACTAACAGTGCGTGTGTGTTAGTTTGACACTAACAGTGCGTGTGTGTTAGTTTGACACTAACAGTGCGTGTGTGTTAGTTTGACACTAACAGTGCGTGTGTGTTAGTTTGACACTAACAGTGCGTGTGTGTTAGTTTGACACTAACAGTGCGTGTGTGTTAGTTTGACACTAACAGTTTGTGTGTGTTAGTTTGAGACTAACAGTGTGTGTGTGTTAGTTTGAGACTAACAGTGTGTGTGTGTTAGTTTGAGACTAACAGTGTGTGTGTGTTAGTTTGACACTAGTGCGTGTGTGTTAGTTTGACACTAGTGCGTGTGTGTTAGTTTGACACTAACAGTGCGTGTGTGTTAGTTTGACACTAGTGCGTGTGTGTTAGTTTGACACTAGTGTGTTGTGAGGTTGGGGGACAGGCTGGGTGGCAGCGAGGCGGGTGAGGACGACCTCTGCTGGGCCGGTCCAGGGGGAGTCTCGGGGCATCTGCCCTTTTAAAAAGGCACTGTCTCCCTCTTACAATATTTATACCCCCCCTTGCTGCTTAACACTGCTTCGGTTCATCAACCATATGACTGAGCTGAGGAGAGAACCATCAAGGGCAACAAGATGAAGGCCACTCAAGGTGGGGCACAGGCAGATGAGAAGGGTCATGACAGAGATGTATGGGTGTGTGCCCTGGAAACGGAGAGGGAGGGAGGGAGGGAGGGAGGGAGGGAGAGAGAGAGGGAGAGAGGGAGAGAGGGAGAGAGGGAGAGAGGGAGAGAGGGAGAGAGAGAGAGAGAGAGAGAGAGAGAGAGAGAGAGAGAGGGAGAGAGGGAGAGAGGGAGAGAGGGAGAGAGGGAGAGAGGGAGAGAGGGAGAGAGGGAGAGGGAGAGGGAGAGGGAGAGGGAGAGGGAAAGAGAGAGGGGGGAGGGAGGGAGAGGGGGGAGGGAGGGAGAGGGAGAGAGAGGGAGGGAGAGAGAGAGGGGGAAGGGAGAGAGAGGGACCGTGTTGTGTTTAGGGATTCTGTGGTGGTCTGGTCCAGTTTTGGTACAGCGAGGCAGGTAACAGGGAGTCTATTATTACGAAAAAGGTTGTTTCTATCACTTCACTCTCACCACGTCTTATTTCATCCCCCTCTTATTACATCCTCCCCTTCCTGTGCTTTCGCTCTTTCTCCTTCTCTCCTTCCTCTGTTTGAAAAGAAATCTATTGATATGGGCTCTGGAGTAATACTTTTGGAATAAATCTTTTTCTTTCTTTCATTCCTTCTTTCTCTTGTCCCTCAAAGAAAATGGTCTCTTTTAATACTCTGAATACTCTTTTTCTCTTTGTTTCTCTGTCTGTCTGCCTCTCTTCCCCCTCTCTCTCTCCTCTCTTTCTCTCTCTCCCTCTCCCTCTCTCTCTCTCCTCTCTTTCTCTCTCTCTCTCTCTCTCTCTCCCTCTCTCTCTCTCTCTCCTCTCTTTCTCTCTCTCTGCTCTTCTTCTAGTGGGCGGTAAACCGGGGGGAGTGTGATTGGGAGAGAGAAGAGACTGAGAGAGAAATGAAAGACTGGGAAAGGAGAGAAAAAGGAGAGGCGATAATGAAAAGCCTGATATAGGTTCTTAACCCACTACCACTGTAGCCGTCTGTTGTATGAATCAAACAGCATTGTGTCAGACACTAATCAGAAACGCTATTGAATGTATTCATCAACCAAGAAAAGCAGATTATCAACGTATAGCTTACGCTTTTGTCTTAAAACTCAGTGTCTACATAGTATCATTCAGACTTTTGACTAAATCACGACCAACCAATGAGAAATCACTGTATAAAAAGGGAGGGGAAAATGAATAAATTTCCCTCACTTTTTCTGCCAGCTTTTCAGTTACTCCATGTACAGGAAGTCCTCAGAGCAGGGCCCTGACAGGAACCAGGGGGTTCTGAGATCTTCTAGATTATGAAAGCTTCATTACTGGAGACCGTGTGAATCATGCTGCTGGGGACTGAGGATGTTCATCTGCACCCGTTTGTCTCCGGCAGCCAATATTAGCCACAAAGACAGGCTTGGTAACTCAAGTAGAAAGCCGGACGCTGCAGGCTTTACTGTTTGAGAAATGGAAGAGAGAGAGAGAGAGAGAGAGATGGAGGGATGAGGAGGAGGAGGAGAGAGGTCCCTGTAGGGCTTTTAAACGAGTCTTCGGGGGGTAACCCTTGAATGATCTCTCATATTGATTATTGATATTCCTTCGCCCACACACACACTGTCTCTCCACACACACACTGTCTCTCCACACACACATGTGGGTACTCACATACTGTAACGCTCGCTACACACACACACACATTCTCCACAAGCATGCGCACACATGCATTCACACAGACACACTATGGACACACACACACACACACGCTGGAACACTGTGTTGTCAGCTGTTTTTGAGCACTCGTACAAAAGAGAAATTGCTCACATGTTCTCTCCCTTCTGAAAATGTACCCACTCAATCTGTCTCTCTATTGCTTTTTATCTTTCTCCTTACTCTATCTCTCTGATCCGCCGTCTCTGATTATGTTGAAAGAGTTTTGTCCTTTGGGGATGAATGTGTTGGATATTGGAAATAGACTTGGAATAGAGTGTGTTCCATTGTTTACATGTGTGTGTGTGTGTGTGTGTGTGTGTGTCACATACATTCCTACAGTATTTTCAGAATGTCCAGTTGCCATACCTCCTTCCCAAAATAGCCAGTTTAAGAAACAGGGGAGTCGGTTACAGGGTGAAAATCACCTACAGCAACACAAAAGGACAAAGTGTCTGTGTATCTAAAGAGACTCCTATAGAAGTGTCTGTGTATCTATAGAGACTCCTACAGAAGTGTCTGTGTATCTATAGAGACTCCTACAGAAGTGTCTGTGTATCTATAGAGACTCCTACAGAAGTGTCTGTGTATCTATAGACACGTCTATAGAAGCCCGGCACCCCCGATGAGGGCTGCAGTTTAGACTGACATTTAGAATGTTCCACAGCCCTTTGCAGAAAATCCTCTCGAACACTTAAACACATTCAGGTCAAACTCCAAACCGAGTTGGTTGTCCAGGTCATAACCCACACCCTAAATTACCTGTGTTTGTGTCACATAACACCCTCAATCATCTGATGGGGTCACCTTTTAGGAGAGTCCTCCAAAATATTTTTTTTATGTGTGTCAGGTGGCTGAGCGGTTAGGGAAGCAGGCTAGTAATCTGAAGGTTGCCAGTTCAATTCCCGGCCGTACCAAATGACATTGTGTCCTTGGGCAAGGCACTTCACCCTACTTACCTCAGGGGAATGTCCCTGTACTTACTGTACGTCGCTCTGGATAAGAGCGTCTGCTAAATGACTAAATGTAATGTCTCCTTTAGATTTTTACAATGGACTTAAGGTGCCACTGGGTTTCCATCTGAGAATAGCTGTTAAACACCTGGGTCTCCACTGCAGTACCCCCTGTTACCCCAGATCGATGGATGTTCCTCTCGGCGAGTGAAGACCAGGCCTGTACAGGCCCTCAAGGGCCAGGGTGTGGGAGGGGTATGACGGAACATGTCTATTCTGAGGGGTGTCACAGCTGTCACCAGCTGCACGTGTGAGCGTGTGAGCGTGTGAGAGTGTGAGCGTGTGCGCGTGTGAGCGTGTGAGTGTGGGGAGTGAAGTAGTGTTTAGTTTGCATGTGTCGCTCGTAAAACAAGCTTGTCATAGCGAGGTACTACAGTACACACTGGAAACAAACCCTCACTAAAATGCAGAACAAAAACATATTTCTTGTTCTGTGATTGCAACATTTTGACATGTAATAAGACACAATGACGCTTGAAAAACAAATAAATAAATCACCTGTGACCACAGACTCTCGTAAGTTGGAATGAATTATTTGCATACATTTTACTGAATGAAATGGATCAAAGTAGAGACACATTTGATTTGTTTGTCTCTAAATAACTAATGAGACAACAGCTGATGACATTACCCCTTTGACATTATAACTAACCAAGGGCTTGTGATGTCCTCCACGATTCATTGATTCTTTGCCATTACCAGATTCCCCCCAGTCCATCCCTCCCTCCTCCCTCCCTCCATCCCTCCTCCTCCTTCTCTCCTGTAAATTGTTTACATCTTGAGCCTCTTCTCTCTGTGTTAATGTCTCCACACCCCCTCCCAGGAGGCTCGCAACAATAGGAGAAGCTTTACTCTCTACTGCTCGCCTCTCCTCACATCCACTCTGCCATCCTCACCTCTGGTTTGCTTAGCTCTTTCCTCTCCTCTCCTCTCCCCTCTCCTCTCCTCTCCTCTCCTCTCCTCTCCTCTCTCTCCTCTCCTCTCCTCTCCTCTCCTCTCCTCTCCTCTCCTCTCCTCTCCTCTCCTCTCCTCTCCCCTCTCCTCTCCTCTCCTCTCCTCTCCTCTCCTCTCCTCTCCTCTCCTCTCCTCCTCTCCTCTCCTCTCCTCTCCTCTCCTCTCCTCTCTCCTCCCCTCCCCTCCCCTCTCCTCTCCTCTCTCCTCCCCTCCCCTCCCCTCCCCTCCCCTCCCCTCTCCTCTCCCTCCCCTCCCCTCCCCTCCCCTCCCCTCCCCTCCCCTCCCCTCTCCTCTGGTAGTCAGCACATGGGCCATGTGGTCGAGGGACTGTAAACGTCTTCTGATTTACAGCTGACATCACACGTTAACCAGAAGAGCCTTTCAACCCTTTCTCAATCCTATAGTTCTCCCTACTGGAACATCAGTCTCACTCTGGAGTATCGTGTGTGTGTGAATGCTGTAAGGTCTGTGTGTGCAGGGTATGTATGTGTTATGTATTATGCTTCGTCATCTCAGCAATGATTCCACCTGTTAGTGTTTACCTGCCTGTGTGTGTGTGTGTGTGTGTGTGTGTGTGTGTGTGTGTGCAATTGGGTGTGCAGGAGCAGAGTGTCCTTGTGTAATGGAGTGTGTGTTCGTCTGTCTTTGAGTTTGTGTGTGCTGGTGTCTAATTGTGTGTGTGTAAGCTTGTGGCAGTTAGTGTGTGTGTGTGTTTGAGTGTGTGTTTGAGCTGGATGGTGTTGCTCTGGTGAGGTGTGTTCCCTCTCCACTGTGGTGCCTGTTTCCTCTGGAGACTGATTGCAAGGAACCCATGCTCTGACAGGAAGAGACCCCCAGGGCAAATACAGCACACACACACACTCACACACACAAATGCACAAAACACACCTGGATGACTCTCAGCATCTACACACACACCCTTATTATAAATGTGTTCTAGAAAAAGCAGCATTTGTATGTTTGCGACGAGTGTGTCAGTGCCGTACGTTTGTGTTTGAGCTGTAATGAAGGGTTATTTCAGACTGAGGGAGTCTGGCAGGGGGAGGGGGGATGGGGATACCCTTTTTAACGTGCTGAGAGAGAGAGAGACATAGAGACATAGAGAGAGGGGGAGAGAGACATAGAGAGAGGGGGAGAGAGACATAGAGACATAGAGAGAGGGGGAGAGAGAGAGACATAAAGAGAGGGGAAAGAGAGATAGACATACAGACATAGAGAGAGGGGGAGAGAGAGAGAGACATAGAGACATAGAGGGAGAGAGGGGGAAATTGTAGATGGTTCATGTGTCAATACTGATAGAGCTCAGAAAGCGTATTAGCTCTGCATGGTGTCCACCCAGCCTTCAGTCAATACCTGCTAATCACAGGTCCACGCAAACGCACATGGCCACACTCGAAGAAGAAGATAAGGAGAGAATGAGCTGTAGGACAGACTGGCTTTCTGTTCCAATGACGACATGTCAGTTATGTGCAGCGGATTCATTCATTTACATTTACATTTAGTCATTTAGCAGACGCTCTTATCCAGAGCGACTTACAGTAAGTACAGGGACATTCCCCCGAGGCAAGTAGGGTGAAGTGCCTTGCCCAAGGACACAATGTCAGTTGGCATGACCGGGAATCGAACTGGCAACCTTCAGATTACTAGCCCGACTCCCTCACCTGACTCCCTTGTACGCTGACTCCATTCAGCATACATCACTTATTTTATGTGTTTTATACCAAACCAATTGAGCTTTTGTTTCATCTTACACCTGCCAGATTGAATGGTTTTGCTCCCAGAAAAACAACCAATTGTGGGGAGAGGAAGACCAGACGAGTGAGAGAGATTCAGGCAAGAAAACATAAAAATGACACAAAGAAGAGAAGTGTTTCTTCTGTGTGGGTCTAGGGGAGTCAGGTGGCTGAGCGGTGAG
>NC_090055.1:1131691-1141691 GCF_038355195.1 Osmerus mordax
CACGCCATGCTAAGCTAGTGGAGGCTCACACACAGACTCCTTCTGTTAGTGCCAACTCACTGCTGTAGCAACAGTGTACCCTCCCTCCATGGTTGCTAAGGCGAAAGCCTGTCTGACTGTTCTGTGATGTGTGTGTTGCAGATTACGCAGTGTGAAGATGGAGCAGAGAAAGCTGAGCGATCAAGCCAACACACTGGTGGATCTGTCAAAGGTGACACACACACAACCACACACACACACACAACCACACACACACACACAACCACACACACACACACACAACCACACACACACACACACACAACCACACACACACACACACACAACCACACAGACACACACACAACCACACAGACACACACACAACCACACAGACACACACACAACCACACACACACACACACAACCACACAGACACACACACACAACCACACACACACACACACACAACCACACAGACACACACACAACCACACAGACACACACACAACCACACAGACACACACACAACCACACAGACACACACACAACCACACAGACACACACACAACCACACACACACACACACAACCACACACACACACACACAACCACACACACACACACACAACCACACACACACACACACACAACCACACAGACACACACACAACCACACGCACACACACAACCACACAGACACACACACAACCACACAGACACACACACACACAACCACACGCACACACACACACAACCACACAGACACACACACAACCACACACAGACACACACACAACCACACAGACACACACACACAACCACACAGACACACACACAACCACACAGACACACACACAACCACACACACACACACACACAACCACACAGACACACACACAACCACACAGACACACACACAACCACACACACACACACACACAACCACACAGACACACACACACAACCACACGCACACACACAACCACACGCACACACACACACAACCACACGCACACACACAACCACACGCACACACACTGTCACACACACGCATACAGAACAACATGGACAATACCTTTAAGTCCGGACCAAAACACATACCTGCGCCCTGATATATATCAGTATTCCTCTGTTTCCATGCTGACCCTGCCTGTTTCCGTGGCTTTGGGTCTCCTAGCAACCAGAACAAGTGTTAGAAGAGGGATGACTGGGTGAGAGAGGGAGGGGTGCTCTCCTGTCTGTTTGTTCCTGTGTGGGTGTATGAGGGAGAATTTGTATCTGCTGTTTGTGTGTGTGTGTGTATGTGACGATAGTGTGTGTGCAAATGTTTGTGTGTGATTATTTGTGGGAGTCTTGTGTTTCTCTGTGTGTCTATGATGTGTGTTTGCGTATATGTGTGAGTGGTTGTCTCTATGTGCGGGGATGGGTGTGTATTTGTGGGTGTGTGTACGTGTGTGTACGTGTGTGTGGATGTGTGTGTGTGTGGACATGTGTGTGTGTGTGGACATGTGTGTGTGTGTGGACGTGTGTGTGTGTGGACGTGTGTGTGTGTGGACGTGTGTGTGTGTGGACGTGTGTGTGTGTGGATGTGTGGGTGTGTGTGAGGGCATGTGTTTGTGCCCCACATATTTTCTGATGATTCCATCTCAATCGGCCACTTGTGAGTTTACCATGGTTACGGCTGCTATGACGATGGGCAAAGGACACGCCGTCTCTCTCTCTCTCTCTCTCTCTCCTCTCCTCTTTTATGATAACGCCCACATCCAGGGTTTCCTGTCTAACACTCGCTCTTTCTACTCTCTATCTCTCTCTTTTTATATCTCCATCATTCTCTCTCTCTTTATCTCTCCATAATTCTCTCTCTCTTTATCTCTCCATCATTCTTTCTCTCTTTATCTCTATCATTCTCTCTCTCTCCTTCTGTCGCTGTTGCTAACCGACCACAGCTCTCTCCTAATTCAATTCAAGAACGTTTATTGGACCACAACATTGGTTGTTCCAGAACAAAGACAAAAAGACATGAACACTGTTATTACTATAAGTGATGTAACTGCCCCCACCTAAGGGTGTTACCTAGGTACATAGGCCATGACCCCCCCCCCCCCCCCCCCCCGTGGCCCCTCCCAGATGCAGAGCGTGATGTACGAGCTGATGTCGGAGCTGAACGACCGCAGCGAGGACCTGGAGCGTCAGATGCTGTCTCTGGAGCAGAGAGTGGAGCAGCTCACCGCTGGCTTCACAGCCCTGCCTGCCCACCTGTCGGCCACCCTCAGCGCCCAGCACGCCGCCCTCCTCCACCTGCTCCGAGAGAGGGATGCCCGGGACTGGAGAGGTGGGGCTGGCACCATGGTTCCCCTGACCCCAGCTCCACTGGCACCAGCCCAGACCCAGGCCCCGCCTCCAGCCCCTGTCCTGTCACCTGGCACAGCCCCAGCCCCAGCCTCAGCCTCAGCCTCAGCCTCAGCCTCAGCCCCTGTCTTGGTCCTAGACACACAACAGGCAGCCCAGCCAGTGCAAACACCAGAGGGGAGCAAGGAGACTAGTCCATGTTCTAACACTGGCCCCCCTGGCTGCTAAGGAAATGATTAGAGGAAAGAGAGAACAGCGAGGGAGGGAGGGAGGGAGGGAGGGATGGAGGGAAGAAAGAGAGTGAAGAGGGAAGAGGGGGAAGGATGGAGGAAGGATCCTAAAACCAGTACCTCCTGCTATAGAGGATGAAGAGGAGGATAGGAGGATGAAGAAGGAAAGAGAGAAGATGGGACTAGAAACAGTCTGCTGAGAAGTGGAGGTAGAGTTGATAGAGATGGTTGATAGATGAGAAAGGGGGAGGAGAGTTAAGAGACGGATTAGGGATGAAGGAAGGAAGTAATTCCACTTTCTGAATGGCAGATAAGGATGAGGAGGACTTTTGAAGATACTAGGAAGTGTAGATAGAGAGATAAAAAAAGGAGTTAGGTTAGATTGTCAGTGTGCGCTGGAGAGACAACACACAGAAATGGTGTAGAACAGGAAGTGGTAGCGGGAAAGAATGAGGAATAATTAGATGAACGCAGTATTCTTAAATGGAATCCACTCTAATTACAAGAAAATGTCTCTCATTTCATCCTCTCTCTGTTTGCATCCATCAGGAATTAATGACAATGACTTTTTATCCTTGAAATGTATTTTCTATCTAACTGCTAATTATGTGTTAACGAGCATCCCTTTAACTAGAGGTTTAATCAATATGACCACGATACAAACTAGTGGCACACACACACACAATAGGACACTTAACGTTGATACACACCCGACATTTTGCACATAACATGCAACTCTTGTTGTCAACACAGCTTTCATGCAATGTACACACATATATACAAACACATACACAATCTGTCACAAGTACCTATAACTTAAACAACAATGCACTAGATCACGATACAAGCCTGTGCTGCCAAGCCACAATGCACTAAATCAAATTGAAAAAGAATTCACTGCCGAGCAATTTAGACTCCATGCTGACACATGACGGTGTCGCTCCGACGGAATACTGCTGCCATATATAAGCCCACGTTTCCAAACAACTAACTACTGTTATGTTGAATGTACTGTACATTTATAAAACACACTTGGGCCAACAAACACATGCATGCGACACTAGACACGCTCTCACATGCACACGCATACACACAGCATGCACACATATACGTTTAACTAACATTAAACACACACACACACACACAGACACACACTTATATACACACACAATCTTTGCTACCAAAGTGCTCTCTCTCTCAAATGAACTACCAATACAGAAGACCTGTCACCAGGGACCAGAGATGGACAGAAGCGTTGCAAATCTCCTAACCCTGATTTTAAGGGAATAACCGAGAATCTGGAAGTGGGCTTATTGCTTAATGGACAATACCTTTCAGAGCCAGAGAGAAAAGATGGACGTGTAATCGACAAATAAAGAACATAAACTTGATTAAGCATCACACTGATTTGAAGGTACAGTTGCTCATGAAAGGCGTGGAATAATGGAAGAGAATCTGAGAGAATAATGACAGTGTTGTGATGGGAAAAGAGACTAAACAGTTATCTATTTCTATGGAGACCATTTTGAAACTGTCTTATAGCGACATCCTGTGGCCGGAATACTGAACTACATATGCTTGGAATATTGTAAATTAAGCTGTTACTTAACCTAGCTTTGTATTGCTTTTAGTATTTTCTACCATTACGATTAGACGCAGTTAGCTGATATATCTAATATTATTATACTATAGTATTCTTCTCATTGTTATGACAATTATGATAAATGTATTACTAAAAACTTTAATAATAAATTTACGGAAAAGGGAGGTTTATGCGTTTGAGGTTGAAATTATTTTGTAATTTTATTTTACCAGAGAGAATTATTAAAGTATATATCTATATAACATAACCGTGTCTGTGTGCTGTCCTTGTTGTACGTGTTCTCTTGTTTTATATATTTATTAATAGATTTTCGCCTGAGAATGAACTTTGGTACTGGTACATTACTGTACCTGAACGTCATTTCATCCTCCTGCCATCCCTTCCATCATTCTATAGCTCAAATTCAGTTTTTGACAATTAGCGTAGCCAACATATCTTCTTGTTACCATACTGTTTTGCTGGGGGAATATATTTAGCACTAACAAGTTAAATCGAGTCATATCAAACTTTTTAGCTATATGTGACACAACTAATTTTACTTTACGTTTCTGTCGGTTGCTAGCTGCTGTGCTAGCTTGCCGACCAGGACATGTAAACAATCGAACACGCTGTTGACATCGACGAGGAACGGCTCAAAAGAAGCGTTTGAATATATTCGAAAATGGCTCGTTGGAAACTGACAATGTATTTATAGGATAATGGCAAGACTTGTTTTTAAATCAAGAGTAATATGTCAACTTCTGATTTTTACTTTAACTGTTATTGCCTTGAGTCAGTGCACGAAGTTCAATGTTCCGAAATTACTGTTGCCCCGTTCCACTGAGGTCCATGTCGATTTTACTCTGACAGTAGAAAGAGGTTGTTACACATGGTGAGTGAAAGATCACTCTTCCCAAAATAGCTCATTTAACGATTAACGACGCTACAATACTCTTCATTACACCGAGGGACAAGTTATGTCATGAGTAGACATGCGTTCGTTTGAATGCGTCTCAACTGCAACAGAATTTCAGATGTGTTTATATGCATCGTTTTCAGGCTGTCTTCAAAACCCGCTGCAGTCAGTGTCCAGCCACTCTCTGCGGCCAAGCCTCCCTCCCTCCTTCCGTCTTCCGCCTGTAGCCAGCAGGCACTAGTGTCCAGCCTGTCACACACTCCACTGGAGACCGGCCGTGGGGCCAGCCTCATACAGGGCCAAGACACTGGTAAGACAGAAGCAAGAGAAGAGAGATAGAGAGGAAGGGGGATAAAGAGAGAGAGGGGCCAGTAGAAAAAGGAGGGCAGAGTCCTTGTGAGAGAGAGGCCTAAGAAACACAGACAGAGAGGATAAGAAGGCTGTTAGGTCTTTGTGAATAGGCAGTGTATTCTGACCTCCCCCATTTCCTCCCAGTCACAGGCCACACACTGCGTTGCGACGTCCACATCGATCACATTCACCAGATTCGTGTTGTCACGACGACACGCCAGCTGTTCACGGACGACCCGCCCCTCCAGTTGTCCGTTGTGGCGCTGGACTCAGGAGGTGCCTGCCCTTGATAAGTTCTCAGCTGCAGTACATCTATTAATAAGCCTTCTATTCTGACAATCCAGTATAACTGGGGGTACACAAATCCCTAGGGGTAAGCGGAGGTAACACAGTGAGAGAAAGTGAATTATGGATACAACTCAGAGTAAATCATGAAAATGTGGGTGTAAATATGTATTTATACAATATAAATACAGTCTAGGGGGTATAGATTCAGAAATTATAGGATAGTAAGATTAATCGATCACAGGCGTGATATACCTCGGTTCTTAAATACTCTGACAGACATCTGTCAGTCATCTCCTGTCTCTCACACTGTGTCTCTCTCTCTGACACTTTCTCTGTCATTCTTCTTCTTTCTGTGTTAGGAAACACCTTCAGTAGTCTTGCAGGGCTGCAGTTTCAGTGGGTGTCAGTCAAGGATGCGGACACATCAGACATCACGAGGTAAAGCAGGCGAGGAGCGCTGGATGCAGAATGAAACGGGAGAGATATGAACGTCATGGTCGTTACAACCTCCATGGCGTCGGTGCGTGAGCGTGTGCTGTTTACCCCTGCAGGTTTGTACGGTTCTCGGAGGCGGGATACTCTCCTCCTCTTCACATCCTGTCCCTGGAGGAAGCTGGCCGGAGGGGGGATGTGGTCCTGCTGGAGGGGGTCAGGAGTGGGGTGGCTCGGGTCCGAGTCTCGCTAGCCGATCCTGAGTACAAGGTGAGGAACTGCAGCGATACAGGGGTGAACGCCCAGACGCACTCCGTCCTGTGTGCAGACTGATCCTCCACTGACACGAAAGTGGATGTTGTTCTGACTGAAGCTAAACTGTCAACCTACAGTATAAACACCTGCGTTTCACTGTGTGTTTGTGTGCACCTCTCTCTAGGGGGTGGAGCCAGTGACGGTGATCCTATCGGTGACTGACAGGCTTTACCTTAGCCCCGCCCACGACACTTACCTGCTGCTTGGCTCCTCTCTCTCCTACCGGGTCTGGAAGACGGTGTACGACGCTCGCACAGGTGGGCCAGAACAGATGTAACTCTGGGAGTTGTTACCTGTAGAGCAGGACTGTGTTAACAGATCATCCTCGCTCTCTCTCTGTCTCTCAGATGTGGTCCTGGGTGTCGGAGGGTACGAGTTGGTCGTTGAAAGAGACCCTGATGAAGGGGAGGATGATGTCGTCACCATCAACCAGGAAACAGCCACCGTCACTGCTGTTCAGCTGGGCCATGCCACGCTGTCTCTGAAACACCCCAGTATCCTTAGAAACACTCAAATTTGGATCGCTGTTGTCGTGGGTACTCACAAGCCACTCCCATTCAAAATCCTGTTTTCTCTAACTTCTAACCCTAACACTATATAAAAATCTAAAACTCCCTAGAAAAAGCGATTGAACCAAGAAAATGTCGCCACAGGTTTCACATTTTTCTTGTTGTACTATTCTTTGGGGACTTCCTGTCCACACAAGGATAAGTAAACAAGTCCACACACACGACATGGGGGAGTGTTGTCAGGGTGTGTTTCCTCAGTGTCGTGTCCAGGTGTCCCTGGGCGCTCAGCCGCCCTGCCTCAGGGCTCGGTGTTTGTGGTGGAGCCCAGCTATCTGAGTGAGTGCTTGTGTGTCTGGGAGAGCCACGGGCAGAGCACAGCCTCTGACAGGGTTTCATGGTGCGTTTGTGGTGTGTGTGTGTGTGCAGCCCTCTCTGTGGAGGAGGAGGACAGGTGGATTCTGGAGAGGGGACGTCAGTATCGTCTGTCTGTGTGTGTTCACGACCAACAAGGGCATATAGCACACCTGTCACAGGTAACATCGCCATGGTGACAGGACAAATTGTGGCGCCTCAGACTCTATGATAGTCTGTTCCTCTGACAACTGTGCCAAAGGTGATCTTCCTCTCACACTCTCTCTCTGCCTCTCTCTGCCTCTCTCTCTGCCTCTCTCTCTGCCTCTCTTTCTGCCTCTCTCTCTGCCTCTCTCTCAGAATGTGGTGATGACCGTGGAGATCTGTGATTGGCTCTTCCTTGTGGTGGAGTCTTCCTTTAACCACTCCTACCATGTGGTGGAGACGCTGGTGACAGGACACTGCACCATACGGGCCTCCCTGGTCACCATCCACACCGAGGTACACACACACACACATGCACACACACGCACACATGCACACACACATAATTGTAGTGGAAACATTCTGTACCCTCCTCCTTTCTCTCTGCAGGATGGACAGGCGGTGCAACTCAACCCACCAATCAGAGCCCATCAGGAAGTTGAGGTCTTTGAGCCCCTGACCTTGCGCCCCCCCGTCCTGGTGTTTCCCTGGCAACCAGAGGGACAGCTCTATCAGCACCTTGTTCAGGTGTGTGTGATGATGACAGGGTCCAAATGTCAGCAGGGTGAACAATTTTCATTTGTGTGTTTATATATTGTACTGTGTGTGTGTCTGTGTGTGTGTGTGTCTGTGTGTGTGTGTGCAGGTCGAGGGAGGCAGTGGCACTCTGAGCTGGTCGGTGAGTGACAACCACGTTGCCGTGGTGACAGTAAAAGGGGAAGTGTTAGCTGGAAAGAGGCGGGGCCGAACCACAGTCCAGGCAGCGGACGCACGCAACCCTCTACACACAGCCACGGGCCTGGTGAGTGTGTTAACACACACACACACACACACTGCCAGAGTTCCAGCTGCTTCCATGTACCCCCTCCCTCCCCTCCCCCCCATCCCTCCCCCCCATCCCTCCCCCCCCCTCCCCCAGGTGTATGTGTTGAGGCCAGCCCGTGTGGAGCTCTTACCCCAGAGAGGTGACTGTAGGGTGGGGGAAACCATCACTCTTCCCCTGGCTGTCTGGGGTGAGAACCAGCCCCTGGACCTCCAGACCTCACCCCTCCAGCCCCTGGACCTCCAGACCTCACCCCTCCAGCCCCTGGACCAGCCCTCCTCTCCAGACCCTCTCCTGCCCGTGACAGACTGCTCTCTGATGAGACTCCACCTGACCACTCAGCCCCAGGGGGTCTTCAGACTGCTACCAGGTACGCCCCTCTCTCTCTACACACACACCCTCTCTGTACGCCCCTCTCTCTCCACACACACACCCTCTCTGTACGCCCCTCTCTCTCTACACACACACCCTCTCTGTACGCCCCTCTCTCTCCACACACACCCTCTCTGTACGTCCCTCTCTCTCTACACACACACCCTCTCTGTACGCCCCTCTCTCTCTACACACACACCCTCTCTGTACGCCCCTCTCTCTCTACACACACACCCTCTCTGTACGCCCCTCTCTCTCTACACACACACCCTCTCTCTACACACACACCCTCTCTCTCTACACACACACACCCTCTCTCTCTACACACACACCCTCTCTCTCTACACACACACCCTCTCTCTCTACACACACACCCTCTCTCTACACACACACCCTCTCTCTCTACACATACACCCTCTCTGTACACACACACACCCTCTCTCTACACACACACCCTCTCTCTCTACACACACACCCTCTCTCTCTACACACACACCCTCTCTCTACACACACACCCTCTCTGTACACACACACACCCTCTCTCTCTACACACACACCCTCTCTCTACACACACACCCTCTCTGTACACACACACACCCTCTCTCTCTACACACACACCCTCTCTCTCTACACACACACCCTCTCTGTACACACACACACCCTCTCTGTCTACACACACACACCCTCTCTCTCTACACACACACCCTCTCTCTACACACACACCCTCTCTGTACACACACACACCCTCTCTCTCTACACACACACCCTCTCTGTACACACACACACCCTCTCTCTCTACACACACGCCCTCTCTCTACACACACACCCTCTCTGTACACACACACACCCTCTCTCTCTACACACACACCCTCTCTCTACACACACCCTCTCTGTACACACACACACCCTCTCTCTCTACACACACACCCTCTCTCTCTACACACACACCCTCTCTGTACACACACACACCCTCTCTGTCTACACACACACCCTCTCTGTACACACACACACCCTCTCTGTCTACACACACACACCCTCTCTGTCTACACACACACACCCTCTCTCTCTACACACACACCCTCTCTCTCTACACACACACCCTCTCTCTACACACACACCCTCTCTCTCTACACATACACCCTCTCTCTACACACACACACCCTCTCTCTACACACACACCCTCTCTCTCTACACACACACCCTCTCTCTCTACACACACACCCTCTCTCTACACACACACCCTCTCTGTACACACACACACACCCTCTCTCTCTACACACACACCCTCTCTCTACA
>NC_090055.1:1146691-1194191 GCF_038355195.1 Osmerus mordax
TGTGCATGGTGTGTGTATGGTGTGTGTGTGCATGGTGTGTGTGTAGTGTGTTTGTGTGTATGGTGTGTGTGTAGTGACCCTGTGTCCTGCAGGACATGTGGCCGTCTCCTCTGGTGTGGTCAGTGCGTCTCAGACTAGTGGAGGACCTGAGGTGGAGCAGGAGAGCTGTGACCCTGTACAACCATCCTGACGTCACCGTGAGAACCACGCACACACACACACACATCCGGGTATGGGAAACACACACTAAATGTATGGATTTACTTTCTCTCTCCCTCTCTCTGTTTACCTCCTCCTCACTCTGTCTCTCTCTCCAGGAGAATCTGACTGTGGTTCAGGGTTCAGGATACTTCCTGGTTCGACTGCAGGACAGAAAACTGGCAAACATCACCTACCTGGAGCACAGCAACATGATACAGGTGGCAAACACACACACCCTGACCCAAACACACACACCCTGACCCAAACACACACACCCTGACCCAAACACACACACCCTGACCCACACACACACTCCCTGACCCAAACACACACTCCCTGACCCAAACACATACACCCTGACCCACACACACACACCCTGACCCACACACACACTCCCTGACCCAAACACACACACCCTGACCCACACACACACAATCCTGACTCACTGACGTGTGTGTCTGTGTGTGTGTTGTTCCTCAGGTCTCTCCTCTTCAGCCTGGCCTCTCCTCCCTCCTGGCCTACGACCTCTGTGTGACCTCACCTGACCCCGCCCTGACCTCCCTCGCCGTCTCTGACATCACAGACTTCCAGATCGACTTTGTTGACATTGTGAGTGTGTCCTTAAAACAGCACCCATATGCAGCTGCCTCAAAATGTATTAACCATGTGTGTGCCTCTGTGTGTGTGTGTGTGTCAGGTGGAGATAGGGCACAGTGCCCTGGTACGAGTGCGTGTTCTAGACTCTAACCAACAGCCCTTCCTGTATGGCTACCTTCCCATGATGCACCTCAGACTAACTCCTTCCTCCCCCATCGTCACTGTAGAGTAAGTGTGTCTCTGTGTGTGTTCGTGCACGTGTGTGTGTTCGTGCACGTGTGTGTGTGTTCATTACATTAACATTTTAATTTGGTTAAAAGGACATTTAGGTACAGTTCCAGTCATATTTTATGTTAATATGCTGCAAAATGTGTGTGTGTGTAGACCTGCAGGGCCGCTGGACAGTGTGTCTGTGGGTTTCCGTGTCCAGGGCGTTGCGGTGGGCGTGGCCAGCCTGCACCTGTCTGCAGTAGACAGCGGTGGGCGTGTCCGTACGTCGTCACACAGACAGCTGCAGGTGTACCCCCCCTTCACCCTGCAGCCCCGCAGCCTGGCACTGGGGCGGGGCAGCGTACGGCAGGTACACACACACACACTCACAGAGATACACACACACAGATACACACTCACACACACACACATATACACACACACACACACACACACATATACTTGATGTTAGACTCACCCAGCCAGTGTTGGGGCTGGGTGCTGGCTGTAGCAGTGTTTGGTAAACCTGGTTATCAAAGGGTTGCATGTGAGGACACACACACACACACCTGCCGTCTTCCCTGTGTGACCAGGTGAGGTGGGAGGGGGGCCCCCATCCCCAGTCCAGTGTGGGGTTCTCTGTGAGTGACAGCCGCATCGCCATGGTGACAGATACGGGATTGGTGCGTGGATTGGCAGTGGGTGTGGTCAAAGTCAGAGGGGCTTTACAGACTGTCACCCAGGACACAGGAGCACTGCTGACCTTCGCACAGGTACACACGCAATGTTTGGAAAAAAAGTTTGGTAAACTTGGTTTCGAAAGGTTGAAAACATATTTTAGGGGAAAAAAGTTTCGAAAAAAAGTTTGGAAAGGTTGATTTATTTATTTATTATTATTTTCTAAAAAACTTTTCTATCACGCACAACAAATGTAAGCTAGTATTACGAAGCTACCATGGAGCAAGGCAGAAGGCAACAAGAACAATATTTTTTTTATATAAGTGATGATGTGAGGTCCAACAGGTAGTAGTAATGGCTACTTTTTACTTGAGTATATGTCAGAGCCCACATTTATTTACTTTAACTTGAGTGAAAAAGCGTAGTCAGTACTTCAACTTTTACCAGAGTCTTTTAAACATGAGTATCTGTACTTGTACCTGAGTGAAGGATGTGTGGACTGTACCATCTCTGGGGGTTGATGTGTGGACTGTTCCATCTCTGGGGGGTTGATGTGTGGACTGTACCATCTCTGGGGGGTTGATGTGTGGACTGTACCATCTGTGGTCAGGATGAGGTGGAGGTGGAGGTGTTTAACCTCACAGGGGTCAGGATCCAGGCGCCTCTCGTCAGACTGTCTGTAGGAACGGAGGTAGGAGACACACACACACACAGACCTTCTCCTCTATCGCCTCCGTTGTTGACTATTTTTTTGGGGGGAAGTAAGACACATTTCTTGTGTGTGTGTGTGTGTGTGTGTGTGTGTACAGATACCAGTGTATGTGATGGGCACTGACAGCAGCCAGACTCCGCTGGCTCTGGGCAGTGGACTGCTGTTCCACTGGAGCCTGGGGAAACTGGGAGTACTGGAGATACAGGCTAGACACACACAGGTGAGACACACACAGGTGAGACACACACAGGTGAGACACACACAGGTGAGACACACACACACACACTCAGAGACCCAGCCTAGCTGCTTCACTCCACAATGTCTCTCTTGTTTGTTAGGGTTGTGTAAGTGTGTTTGAGATGTGTGTGTGTGTGTGTGGGTGTGTGTGTGTGGTGTGTGTGTGTGTGTGTGGTGTGTGTGTGTGTGCGTGTTGCAGGCAGGTGTGACGGTGTCCGCTGCTCATGGTTTCTCTGTGTTGGTGAGGGCGTGTGCAGCAGGCAGAACCAGCCTAAGAGTGACAGTTCAACTGGCCAATCACACCACAGACAGCCCCCAGCAGCTCACAGATGAGATACAGATACTGGTAGAAACAACACTGAGCCTTACTGCTTATAAGATACATCACATGACCTCTGTGGTGACTCCCTCTCTCTCTCTCTCTCTCTCTCTCTCTCTGTCGCTGTGTCTCTCTGTCTCTCTCTCTCTCTCTGGACATCACATGACCTCTGTGGTCTCTCTCTCTATCTCTCCCTGTGTCAGGTGTTCCAGGAGATGCAGCTAGCAGTTGGCACCTCCAGATCAATCCTCATGTCCCCTAACTCTCACTACGCTTTACAAAGCAACAAGTCAGTGTTTAACATGTTATCTACTCTTTTATGGTCATGTTTATTGTACTTTTGTGTTGGGATGCTCATAATGTGTGTGTGTGCGTGTGTGTGTGCTCCAGAGACACCATCTGCCCCGTACGCTACGCCTTGTGTCAGTGTGTGAAAGGGGAGGGGCTTGTTACCGTGGACGACCAAGGTGTTCTCAGGGCGGGGCCGGATACAGGAGCGGCCCTGTTGGAGGTTGTTGCTATGGAGACGTGTGGCCTCAACCAGACCATGTTCATTAGTGTCCGGGTTAGTGTGGGGTCTGTGTGTGTGTGTGCGTGGATATGGGTGTGTGTGCATGCATGTGTGTGTCTGTGTGGTCTCTATACACACATTCCTGTATGTGTGTGTGTGGTCAGGTTTGTGTGTGTTGCCTGTTGGTGATGAGGCGTGTGTGTGTGTGTTGCAGGTGTCTCCAGTGTGGTTCATACGTCTCTTAACCGTGTCCTCCCTGTACGGTGTGGGCAGGGCCAGCGGTGTGGGCGGGGCCAGTGGTGTGGGCGGGGCCAGCGGTGTGGGCGTGGCCAGCCTTCCTGCCTTCCCCCTGGGGTGGAGAATCACTGTCAGGGCCCTCTGCTACGACCACCTGGGACAACAGTTCCACGCACACAACACAGACACACACCTCATCACCAGCAGGTAACACACACACATCCTCACCTACAGATAACACACACACACACCTCATCACCAGCAGGTAACACACACACACACATCCTCACCTACAGGTAACACACACACACACACATCCTCACCTTCAGGTAACACACTCACACACACACATCCTCATCTACAGGTAACACACTCACACACACACATCCTCACCTACAGGTAACACACACACACACATCCTCACCTACAGGTAACACACACACACACCTCATCACCAGCAGGTAACACACACACACACCTCATCACCAGCAGGTAACACACACACACACACCTCATCACCAGTGTAAGCAGTATTGTCAGGTGTCCTCTCCCTCCACAGGGACGACCTGGTCCAGGTGACTCCAGGCTGTGACAGTCACTCGTTCGTGGTTCAGACGGTGTGGGAGGGTGTGACGGTGTTGGGGGTGAGGGGGGACTCCACCAACCCCTCCCTCAGTGACTACACCCCCCTACCCGTGCTCCCGGCCATCTCTGCCCCCCCGCACACCCTCAGACCTGGAGACACACTCTGCTTCAGCACCGCCCTCACCGGAGAGCACGGTAGCACATACACACACACATACACGCATACACACACACATACACACACGCATACACACACGCACACACACGCATACACACACACATACACACACACATACACACGCGCACAGCACTAAGCACTCTGTTCTCCCTCCCTCCCTCTCTCGTCCAGGCCAGCCTGGTCAGTGGTACGTGTCGTCTGACCAGGTGCTGCAGATAGACCCAGGAACAGGGGCTGCGCTGGCAAAGCATTCTGGGACAGTGGTTGTGTTCTACAAAGTGGAGGGAGGACAGAAGGCCCTAATAGAGGTAGAGAAGGAGGGAGGGAGGGGGGGAGGGAGGGGGGGAGAGGGAGGGAGGGACCCTGTGTTCCAGGTCATGATGGTGTTTGGTGTTTCGCCAGGTGACTGTGGAGCCCCCTGCCATCCCCTCCCTCTCTCCTCCTGAGGATCGCTTCCTGACCAACTGGCCAGAGGCTCCAGAGTACAGCGTCCCCGTGGACTTGCACACCACCCCGGCCAACACTGGTCAGACACCCCCCAACACAGCAGGTTATCTAGAGTTGTTGATGAAGACCTACGTTTTACAGGGAATATGTCCACTTTTACTCCCTGTCTCTGTCTCCCTTTCGCTCTCTCTCTCTCTCTCTCTCTCTCTCTCTCCCTCTCTCTCTCTCTCTCTCTCTCTCTCTCTCAGCCCAGTGCACTCTGTCCCAGAGAGAGGCCATCGAGAAGAGCCTTCATCCAGAGGAGGAGTTACAGTGTGTTCTGCACTTCATCGCCCCCTACCTCCTGCTCAGCACATTACAGGCTGTGTTCAACACCTCGCCAAGCTACGACCACGACACCGGTGAAGAGACAACTCTACTGACGCATCCTCCTCTCCCCCCGTATGAACGAGTCACTGATGAATGAAGATGCTCTCCCCCTCCTCTCTCTCTCCCCCTCCTCTCTCCCTCTCCCCCTCCTCTCTCCCTCTCTCCCTCCTCTCCCCCTCCTCTCTCTCCCTCCCTCTCTCCCCCTCCTCTCTCTCTCCCCCTCCTCTCTCCCTCTCCCTCCTCTCTCTCCCCCTCCTTTCCCTCCTCTGCCTCCCCTCCCTCCCTCTCTCTCCCCCTCCTCCCTCCTCTCCCTCTCCCCCTCCCTCTCTCCCTCCCTCTCTCCCTCCTTCTCTCCTGTCCAGGTGCCTACAGCTGCAGTGTCTCTGTGTCCCCCCAGACCCACTCTGTCCTTCTCCTCCTGTCCTCCCTCTCCTTCTCCATCTCTCTCTCCGCCTCCCTGCGGAGCCAGCCTCCTCTCCCTCTCCTCGCTCTCTCCGGACGCCCGGTGCAGCTGCCCTACCTGCCGGCGTTTCACTGCCCGGTGACGTCCCTCTCCCTGTCCAGCCAGCAGCCTGCAGAGCTGGCTGTCCTGGGCACCAAGGACATGCTGTCTGCTCTCAGGGTGGGCGCTCACCCTCACACACACACCCTCTCACACACACACTCTCTCACACACACACCCTCACACACACACACACACCCTTGTGTGCTCACACACTCTCCTAGGCTCTGGGACAATATAAGCTTGATCATATTTATAACTGTTTCTGTGTGTGTGTGTGTCTGTTTTCAGTTTCACTGTGAAAGTCCCTTCTTACTGCTGTCTGAGCCTAGCCAATCAGAACATGACTCCGCCCTCCTTGTGCTGTCCATTGATCCGTCCACTTCCTGGATGGAGGGTCAGGATCTGCCCCACCCCGTCAACGTCACCCTCTACAACCGCCTGACCCCGCAGACACACGTCGTCACGGTGACCTTTGTGACGGACAACCGTGTGGAGAAAGGTGAGCAGGGCCCAGAGCAGTGACGGAACACAGGAGAGCCCTGCAGACAACTGATGTGTTTGTGTGTGTGTGTGTCACCAGGACAAACTGATTTGATCCGTCTCGAGTCAGGTCCTCTTCTCCAGCTCGTGGATTTCCAGCTCATCTTGACGTTTGCCGTGTTTGCAGTTCTGGTCGCCACTGCTGCCTTGTTCATAGGTACAGATTCACCCCACAGTACCAGGACCCTCTGACCACATGACTCACCCATGTTTCTCTAGTCAACTAAAGCTCTTATGTTACGTTACAATCTGTCTGGTTCTTTCTAATCAGGGACAGATGGCTGCCCAAGTCACTGATGAGGCCTGCTCTACTATGTTGTGATTAAACTCCCTCTCTCTACTGTGTTAGTGTACAGCTCCATCCTGTCACGCCTACAGACAGTGCCTGTGGTCTACACGCCCCGCAGCCCTCCAGCCACCTCAGGTACGTCTTAGCCAACACCTCGTCTCCTCCTCACCAATAGCTGAGTGGTTAAGGAATCAGGCTATTAATCAGAAGGTTGCTGGTTAAATTCCCAGCCGTGCAAAATGACATTGTGTCCTTGGGCAAGGCACTTCACCCTACTTGCCTCGGGGGGAATGTCCCTGTACTTACTGTAAGTCGCTCTGGATAAGAGCGTCTGCTAAATGACTACATGTGATGTCAGCAGTGGCTGCCAGCAGGCAGGCGGCGTGCTTCTCTCCCTGGATCAGGATGTCGTCTGCAGACGCTGACAGGGCTGTCCGAAGACGCCGCTGGCTCTGGAGCAGCAGATGAGCCTGTCAGGACCAGGCTGTCAGGACCAGCCTTCTACCTGGATTAAACATGTGTACTTCAGCACTCCAACACTGTCTAGATTCACTCTTAGAGGCCTTAAGCACGTCAGCATACGTACATCTCAAAGCCGAATAATTGTTAAGGCCTTTATCTGATCAAGTCTCCAAAAGAGAATCACTTCCCCCCTGGTGATGGACCCGTTTCCATGCCGACCATCTGCCTGACCAGTCTCACCCTCACCGAGCTCAGCTCATATCTGGACCACCAACACAGAACTGATATTGATCAGATATACTGGGTCTCACCCATTATCAGACGCTCAGGATAGACAGAATCACACATGGACACAGAATTCTTTAACGAAAAGAAACTAAACTTTTTTTAATAAGAGAGAAGGACAGATGGAGGAGAGATGCAGTGTTGTCTCACATGGCCAGGGACATCTGTGTTCACGCACAGACAGTTTCCCTTCTTCCTTCAGTTTCCAGAACATCATTTCAGACCCTTTTCCCCTTACTCGTCACTTGGCAGAGTCACTTGAAACCAATCGTCCAATCCTGTCTCTTCTCCCCTTGGTAGGGTTCATCAGTCTTGATTAGTGTTGTTTTCTCCTGAATGAACACCCTGTTGGGATAAGAGGAGGGTTTGAAGCATAGGATCATCTCCAACTAATAAGTATTCATTTTATGTGCGACCAGATCAAACAAGGTACAGAGTTGTATGAGAAGAAGGACTGGATTAGAACTGGACCAGACTTCTTGTGGCTTAGTGAATGAGAAACACAGGGCCAAGTCAGGGTTAACACAAGGTTTATTACTAAGAGAACTAGAGGTATACAAGACTAGTACATCATTGCCAATACAGCAATTTGTCATCACCAGTCTGCCTATGCCAAAAGTAGCCCGCATAGGACCCAAGTGTGTTGTTGCCTGTAGCAACCCCGGTGAGGAACCATGTTACCATGACACTGGGAATGCTGGGTAAAACATGAACCATAAGAGGCTCCATGTGGCTCGTTAAGGAGCCCTAGCAGCAGAGGTGAACCTGGGGGTCCAGCCAGCAACCAGTTAAAGATCACGAGGGTCTGCACATTGCTGTTCTTGAAGTTTGTCTCGTCAAAAGGAACCACTGAACCACCCCTTTCTAAGACAACTACAAGGTTACTGTATGCCTTAGTTGACACCTCATTCACTAAGAGAGAAATGAACAGGCAACACATAAAGGCAAGAATTTGTCAAGTTCTATGTAGAAAATATACACAATGTAGTGTGTGTGTGATGGCGAGAAGCGTGAAGGAGGCCGGTACCTTCTGTGAGTCGTGCTTTCCCTCCGGTAGGCTGGCAGAGCACCGTGGAGCACCCAACACACAGCACCACTGTCTGGGCATGGCTGAACACCGTGGTGATCTTATAGCATCCTGTAAAAACACACACCAAAGTTAGGAGGGGCACACTTACAGGAGGCATTGAGCTATAATAATAAAGTAATACAAGTAGAAACATTCTATTCAGATGTTGAAATCCCCACTCAACGTGTTCTACTCCCAATTTTAAAAGAATTAATGTGATTTCACAGTGTTCTTACAGTTGGCCTTGTCAAAAGGAATCACTTTTAACACCTTTCAAAAGCCAACTAGAAGGTTACTGTATGCCTTAGTTGACACCCTATTCACTAAGAGATAAATGAAAGGGCAACACATAAAGGCAAAATCTAAACTACATACAGCCCTACACACGTCATTATTTAGACATAATAGGGACGTTGATCTGGTAGATAGGGGATAAATATTGGAGCCCAAACTGATATAGCAGGCAAGACCGTATAAAACTTCCCACAGTCGAGAGAAACTTACCGGGACATTTTACATCCATAAAATATGAGTTGGGACACTGTACAAGGCGCTTCTTCTTGTGACTTCTCTTCTCCTCTTCGGTGGATGGGTGCAACAAATCCTTAGCGAGCTGCAAAAGACAATCGTAATAGTTGATTCTATGTAGTAAAGCACTTAATACAATTTAAAATATTTCCCCCATTCGATTGAAAGATATAATTCTAATGGATAGACAATCGAGGTGTTAATTTATATTCTTTCGAGAGTTTTTACCCCCTCGCATTTCCACAGCCACGCTTTGTTTTGCATGTGGAGTAGGCCGCCATTATATCTGCTCCCCACGCGCTTTGGACATTTTAAGATGTATGTCCAGATTTACCAAACCAATCAAGACAAAAGTGGGTCCCGCTTTGGACGATACATTATCCCATCGAAATACAAGTTCGTATTTCCCTCAAAGCGTTTCCCATGCTAACGGATTATTTCGATATGACGTGTGCGTACTTACAGGCATCTTAGCAACTTTGTAGCCGTAGCCGAAAAGAGCGATAAACCGGAAATACTTTTCTGATGAATGGGGCTAACATGCAGGGGCCGGAAGTAGATGTCGAAGTAACACGCTGTAGTTAAAGACACAGAATGTATATGAAGATTAATTTATGACCAGAACATTTTCTATTATAAAAAATACATTGCCAGTCTAATTTATTGTCTAATAAATAAAATATTGTAATTTGAAGTTATTGAGTGAAGTCAGACTCCAGACCAGAGTTGTGCTAAACAAATTGTATACAGCTAGGCTAACTCGATCCATGTTTGCTTTCAATAACTTTTTCCTATCTCCTTTTTTTAATTATTACAGTTGAGCGCCATCTGCTGTTTAAAAGGGGTATTATCTGAAAGAAATCACTGGTCTGATGGGCACGATCTCTCCCGGATGAACACTCCCTCACTCCCTCTCTACGTATGCCATTCTCCTACGGGAACTTGGTCGAGAGAAAGTTTAGGGCGAAAAAAATGTAATCCTGTCTAGTGTGGACAGTGAAATGGATTTATGCTGATCGGCCTTCAAAAAACAACTCGGACATTTGGTTAAAACTAGGGATTCACTAGGGCTACGTCATTTTGTTGTTGTGCAGTTGAAAAGTTTAATTAAACTTAAAAAAAAAAAAAAAAAGCATTTGGGGGATCGGAATTTACCGGTGACAGTTTCAAGGGAGAAAAACGAAAACAAGAGGTTCTAATGCTAAACTGTGACAAATCAGAGTTGGATCTGACCTGACTGTGGAATTTACCGATTTAAATGAGACCAGCATAATTTATAAAAATCTATCTTTCATTAGAATTTTTATCATTTCTATTTTTACACTGTTTTACACCGGTTTCACATTGAGTAATACGTTATGGCGAAGAAGTACGACTTCCTTTTCAAATTACTACTCATTGGTGATAGTGGAGTTGGGAAAACATGCCTTATCATCCGATTTGCGGAGGACAACTTCAACTCCACGTACATATCAACGATTGGTATGTAGTTTAAAACACTGTAACAACATTTTCCGATGTAGAAGGGGTGTACATAAGGGGTTACACATTCCTCTGGCTTAGAGTAGGTTATTTATTGGTCAACATAGCACCATGTTTGTTGTAGTGTTATTTCTGGAAAATGTGTGAACATATCATTTTCATGAAACTACTACGGAGACACGTTACTAGGCTGCAACAGCCCTTGTACTTGATTTCATGCCTGTACTAGTTTCATTCCAGTTTTCTTGTCTCTGTCATTCCCCTGTGACACTCATCCTGTCTATCTTCTTATTCAGCCATTACTCTGCAGTCTGTAGTTACTCTTCAGTCTGTAGCTCAGTAGGTCTGCCGGGTTGTGTCTGTGTGTCTGTTTTTTCAGCCCCTATCCCATCTCCCCCCTCCCCTCTCCCATCTCCCCTCCCCACTCCTCTCTCTGGCTTCACCCAGAAGTTCCTCACACCCATTCTGCCCCCTATCTCTGCTAACATCTCTGCTAACATCTTTCCATTCCCAGAAGAATGGCTGGCCTCGCCTGGCATGCACAGTTTTCAGAACACCCCCCCCCACACACACACACACACACACACACACACACACACACACACACACACACACACAGGAAACCTAGAAAAAAAACAGTCAAATGATGCATGTATTTGGGTGCATGTGACGTGTGTGTCTTTGTATGACAGTTTAGGTGAAAGATAATCTTCTGAATCTATGTATGAGCCATTTCCCTTTTGTGTGTGTCTGTCTGTGTGTCTGCCTGTGTGTGTGTGTGTGTGTGTGTGTGTGAGTGTGTGTCTAAAGGCTCCCTCCCTGTTTGACACATCCTCCTCTTCTCTGCAGGCATCGACTTCAAAGTGAAGACTATCGACGTAGAGGGAAAGAAAGTCAAGCTCCAGGTCTGGTAAGAGAACTGAGAAAGAGGAAGAAGAGCTCACGGCCGGGTGGTGACAAACTCATAAACAAACAGTTCATTCTAGTCTGAGGTGGTTCTGCATGTCCTCTGCTTCTTCAGAGAGTAACAGAACCTCTCTCTCTTCGCCTAAACAAACCTTCATGCCAGGGTATATTGTCCAAACGTCCAACAACCGCTTCAAGTACACAGTCATAGAGAATGACATTGAGAAAAATAGTCATATGTCAATCAGTCTGTTGTGCTCCATAAATCTAACTCCACAATACTCGCAAATTATATGTGTTTACTTATTTTCAACTGCCTAACATCGACATGCACGGTATTTTCCCTCTCGTGTAGTGCTAAACATCTTAGGAATGTTTTGTGTGTGTTTTGTGCAGGGATACGGCCGGTCAGGAGAGGTTTAAGACCATAACCACAGCATACTACCGAGGAGCCATGGTGAAGAGACACACTTACACTACGCAGTTTAAGTTGAGATCTGTCAACAATGAGCTGTTGAAATTGAAAACAGTGCTCTCCCATGGCCTGCGGCAAACTCACCTCCTCCTTTTACTCTCTGCCAGGGAATCATCCTTGTTTATGACATCACAGACGAGAAATCGTATGAGAACATTCAGAACTGGATGAAAAGCATCAAAGAGGTGAGGTGTTTGTGAAGACAAGCCTTGGACAAGAAGGGCTATAAGATGCCAAACAGGAAGTCAAACGCTTTGTTACCCCAATATTTCATCATATACAGTTGCTTCTAACATCAACATTATTTTGATTGGCTGATCTGTAAGATATGTTTTACTATAATTTCTAAGTCTAAATTGGGTTTAATGTTGTTAACATAAGATTTAACAAAGAGACACAGGCTAAACAGGGGTCAGATGGCTGAGCGGTTAGGGAGTCTGGCTTTTAATCAGAAGGTTGCCGGTTTGATTCCTGGCCGTGCAAATGACGTTGTGTCCTTGGGCAAGGCACTTCACCCTACTTGCCTCGGGGGAATGTCCCTGTACTTACTGTAAGTCGCTCTGGATAAGAGCGTCTGCTAAATGACTAAATGTAAACATACAGTCACCTCCACAGAAAAATAACTTGGTTCAAAGTTCTGTTTTTTTGAATTAGCTCTTTTCTCGTTTTCTGATCTGAAGTTCAAGACTAGTGTTTTAATTTTAACAACAGAAACCTATTCAGACAGAAACACTGTTGTAACACATGCATCCATGCACATTATTAATGTGAGTGATTAACACAAGCCCTCCTCCCACAGAATGCATCGGCAGGGGTCAGCCGGATGTTACTAGGCAACAAGTGTGACATTGAGGCCAAGAGGAAGGTATCCAAGGAAACAGGGGAAAAGGTTAGATCAATCTTCATAACAGGATACTTGTAAAATTATCACATAAATTATATAAATGATTATATGATTTGTGATTTGGATTCATTCATTAAACAAATAAGAATGTGAGAAAAAGGAGAGTGTTCTCAGTTAAGAGACACAGACTGACAGCAGTGGTGAAGCCTACAGGATTGACTCAGGAGGAGGTGGTGTACATAAACTGATCCTGTTCGTAATCAGGCTTGTGTTCTCTACAAACAGCTGGCAAAGGATCATGGGATCAGGTTCTTTGAGACAAGTGCGAAGTCCAGCATAAATGTTGATGAGGTAAGATAGTGGCTCTCCTGATGTGTACTAATAATCTGATAATCTAATCTATGTTACACATATCCTAACCCCTGGTGTTTCTCTCTGTCTCCCTCCCTCTCTCTCTTCCCCCCCCCCCCCCTCTCTGTCTCTCTCTCCCTGTCTTTGCTTTTCCTCTTCTCTATAGTCTTTTATGGCCTTGGCACGGGACATACTACAGAAGTCCAACAAGAAACCGGTGAGTCAGCAAGAATTCTTCTTCATGACTCAAATGACATATTAACCTTTTCACTTACCCTGAAAGCAGTGAACATGGTGGTGATTTTACAGATATGTTTGGTTTAGGCTGTGAAGCTGTGTAACACGTAGCATAACTACAAACTCATGGTGCGTTTGTGTGTCTGTGTGTGTGTGTCTTAAAGGGGGTCACAGGTCGCGAGGTCAAAATCACCAGCAGCACAGAAAAGAAGTCTTCCAAGTGTGTCCTCCTGTAGGACGTCTCGCCGGAGCTGCAACTCCAGAACCCTGGGGCCCCGGGACGCCCAAGCCTCTAGCACGCATAGGAACAGTATTATTGGAAACAAAACGAGGTGCAGTCTATAGAGTTATCTGTCTCCTGTGGCAGTTTTGAATACAATCAAACAAAAATCCAAAAAAATAAGAAAGCAGGGTTTTTAAATGGTGTCATATACACCTGCGTATGCCACCTCTTCACTGATAGATGTACGTTTTCCCCCTCAGAGCCACGTAGTTCCATAAAGACGAGAAATGTCACCAAGAGATATTTAACGAGAGCAGTTTCATCACCAACCTTACTTCCTCCAGTAAATAGTTGTTTTATCAGATCTCTCAATGGTATTGTTACCATGGGGATGGATGGGTAACCCGGGTACATTGAAATCTTTCACAGGTTTGCACCAACCATTCCATGACAGCAACCTAGCATACATCTGTGTTCTTTTGGAATTGAAGTGCCACATAACAGCTCTGTGTGGCTGTGTGGAAGAATACAGACTGTTGTGTTGAAGCCTCCCTCTCACCCCTTCCCAGTTACGGTCAAAAGCTGTGGAACGTGTACCCCATGAGGGTCCAGTCAGGAAGAGGGTCAGGGTCGTAGTTGTATGCAAAGCAAACTTTACACTCCTCTACATTTCTTTAGATGTATTCAAAATTAAACAGAAATAGAGATTTAAGGGTTACAATAAATGTTATTATTATAATGCCAGTGTTTGGTTCTCAAAGTGATAGTTTTTCACGTTTATCAGAGGTTTCACTACCTAATAAAAAGGGTTTGGTAATGAGCTCCTGTTCATAATGTTACCTGTAGCTATATGAAGAAGACCCAGGGATCCATCCAGGATTCAGGCTAGCAGACTTCCTACAGTGCAGAATCTATAGGCTCAGCTAAGCTTCCACTGATGGTTCACAGACTTGACTATTAACAAGAGTGCCTGTTCACTATTTCCCAGTAGGCTAGCACAGTTAGACAGAAGGAGGTTTAGTGGATATGTGTGGTGTGTGGGTAAACTGACACACTGTGGACAGGTGGAGTAAGAATGTGCGAGTCAGGGAGAGAAATAAGTGCAATATGAGAAGAGGAGCAGAGAGAGAGAACGATGGATGAAGTGAGGTAATGAAAGAGAGAAGCTGTTAAGATGTTAATAAGTGTTCATCGTACTGAACTGGCACACCGTGTCTCAGACGCTGTCCAGCCCCTCCTGCTACCCCCCTTTCAGAGGACACCATGGCGTCATTCCAATATAGCTTCAAATCAATCCTCCTCTACATGAGTTTATTGCTGATCTGTAATTGTAAAGGCCAAAAACACAGCAGTCCCACCCAGCCCAGCGTAGTGATACTGACCTGATGCACTGTTAACCTTGAGGAATTAAGATGACTAATGGGTTGAGGAAGTGAATCATCCAGAGCTGTTTCACTTGAAGAACTCGATCAGTTGGGTAAATTACACCTCAGTACAAAAACTAGAGGAAATTCATTTTATAAAACCGTTTTGAGTCACTTTAATTTATCAGGTTTTACAGTATAGTGTCAGAGAGGCTGGCAGATTTAGATTAGAAGATAATTGTAGGATCCTGTCTTTACTTAGATTAAAATATGTCCTTTTTTTTTGATTTGCTGAGGAAATGAAACCAATGATTTTCACTAACCCAACCTCACCAGATGAATTATTCAAAGGCAACAATCAGGTGCTTCTCACGTCAGATGCTACACAATCACTAATGCACTTGAGATTTGGTTGCATCCCAATAATACACTGTGGTTTCCTTTGCCTGTTTTTAAAAGAATGGACCTTCTGACAGGAAGTCTTTAAAAAGTCTCGATCCATCCGTCTTTTTCAGACCACCTGTATGATAAGCTGGACTGGGAGAATTTTTTTTTGATTATTGAAATGTAACTGACCCCATCTTAATATGTAATTTCTCGTGTTTTATTCTGCTTTTACACTTTCTGTCAAGCATTCCTCGTCTGATCAATTAGGCCTATAAGCACAATGTAGGTTTACATGCCCACTGCTTATTGAATAAAAAACTTTCAAAATATGTACGTTTTTAATGGTCTTTGTTTCATTTGGTGACACTTAAATGGTGTTTCTTTCGATTAACAGAAATATTTGATAATTGCGTTCCAGCCTGAAGTCATGTTCCTTTCCTGCATTCACTAAGCTATGAGCTGTTGAGACGGAGAACTGTCTGAATTCCATGACACAGTTCAGAAAACTACAAACGTCAAAAACTACACTGACTGCTCAGTGTAGCTCTATCTGATTGGACAGCTGCGATGGGTCGTGAGGCAGTCGCTATGCAACAACCCTCCTGTTCAGCATCAGCACCTGACCGCGCGCTCTGCCGCATCTTCCAAGCGTATCGTGCGTGCCTTGTCATCACATTGATACAGTGTCGGTTTTCAAACACGAAGCATTCCATTTTTGTAAAGTCTTATGAACTAGAATAACTGGATCGGAGGACTAGATTTTAATGGATGGAAAGAATGATTGCCAGTGGTTCGGACTTTGGGAGTGTTGTTTGAGAAGCGGTTCGATACGGGCTCACAGTATGTAATGTGTATGAGTGGCGTGACGTAGGGTTTGGATGCAGTGAGGTACATGTCCGGGATACTTCCTCACGGGCAGAAGGGGAGGCCCGCGTGACTGCAGGGAAGAGAGAAGTGGGGGTATGCGAGCGCACCGCAAAACTCCCCCGGTGAAGATGGAGGAATGAGGAGGAAGGAGCCTTTTTAAAGCCATATTTAAATGTTGACATCAACTGCAAAATTATGTCACGTCATTAGAGGATATTTTCATTTCGTATCTACTTTCAAAGCGTCCGCCGACACCCTCTCCGTTCTTGTATGGACCGAACCTTCTGCAATCTCAGGATATCTCTTCTGGTCGCAACTTTGTAAGGGCAAATCATTATCTTATCAACAGACATAGCTTCCATGTTTGTCTCCTGCTTCGTGTGGACACGAAGCACGTGAAACCTGCTGTTTTATCATCTCCGTGAAAGGCGGCGATCGACGGAGCATTTCACCGTTGTCTGTAGGGTTTGCGGCCTGCTCGCGACTCCGGTTACCGCAATGCCACGGGCAAGAGGAGTGAGCGGGGGGAGCCAGGAGATGGAGCGAGAGGAGAGGAAAGGAATGTTATATCGTAAAAGCATCCGGTTTTCAGAAAACTAGGTAGAGGAGTTTGAACAGCTCACCGTTTGCCCTAGAAGCCACAACGTCCTGTGGACTGTCAGAAATGGCCCGTATGTATCTAATATCGCTCAAGAGGTCATCGGTACGGTTGTCTGTGATTGTGTGAAACAGAGCTTTTCTGCTGACAAATTCCTAGGAAGGCCGGACCTGCCCGGCCTGGTGTGAACCTACAGCATAACCAGTCTTCAAGTGCCCGTCAACTGACTTCACAAGAGGACACCTGACTAACACCCTTGGAGACCTCCTTAGTGTTTCTTCCACACGCGCGCGGCCGCCACCATGCCCTCCCCATCAGACACCAGCAGCCTGGCGTCTGGGTCCCGAGGCTGGTCTGACAGCCGGAGGGGGATGTCGAGGCGGGGGCAGGGGGGCGCTCGCCTGCTGCTCTACCTGGGCCTGTGTCACCTGGGGCTGGGAGCCATGGTCCTGGCCTTCTCCTTCACCAGCATGGCCTTCACCTCCTCGGCCCGCGTCCGCCAGGCCTGCCCCTTCTGGGCCGGATTCTTTGTGAGTTGCGAACACTTTTTAGCTTTTGAAAGTGATTTGTGGCGGTATCTTTAATCGGTGTGTATGTGTGTGTGTCCAGGTGGTGGCATCAGGCATTGTAGGGATAATTTCCTGGAGAAGACCACTTACTCTAGTGGTGAGTGGACCATCACGTGTAACTGGAAGTCAAACTTGGTTGTGTTGGTTTACATTTAGTTAAAAGTCTTTATGGTTGATTGAATATTAAATGTATCTGTTACATATGTACATCTCACTTGCGAACACCTGCAGGTGCATTCACTACTAAGTGTGTGTGTATGTGTGTGTCTCCAGGTGTCCTTGTTCATGCTTCTGTCTGCAGTGTGTGTAATCCTCAGCCTGGCCGGTTCCATGCTCTCCTGTCAGAACGCACAGATGGTCAAATCCCTCCTCACCTGCCAGGTACACCACTGAGTGTGTGTGTGTGTGTGTGTGAGTGTGTGTGTGTGTGTAAATCCTTTCTGTGAGTGTGTACCCACTGTGTGTGTCGTGCAGGTGGAGAATGGACTGTGTGTGTGCTGCGCCCCGACACACTCCTGCTCTATAACGGAGGAGGACACCCTGGTCCTCTACCTAAGCGCTGACTGCCACTCAGTCAGACACCAGCTCAAGGTGTGTGTGTGTGTGTGTGTGTGTGTGAGTGTGTGTGTGTAAGTGTTGGTATGTGATTTTCCTACCTATGTCTCATTTTCCAGTCTTTTACTCAATATGGTGAATATTGTATATTGATCTTACTGTCTATTCATAAGCTGTCTGTCCAAGCTCTTCTAACTGAGGTGTGACCAGTCGTGTTTGATGTGGGGGTTGTGAGGTCATCATACAGGGACTGATGTGAGGTCATCATCCAGGGACTGACGTCCTGGTGGTGTGTTCTTACAGGACCTGCTGTTCAGCGCCTGTGGGCTGAGCATCCTCTCCACCATCATCTGCACTCTGTCCACTGTCACCTGCAGCATCCACATCTTCTCCCTGGATCTGGTGCATCTGGTGAGGACACACACACACACACACACATGCATGCATGAATACATACAGGCACACACACACACGCACACACACACACACACATACACACATGAATACATACACACACACACATGAATACATACAGGCACACACACACACACACACACACACACATGAATACATACAAGCACACACACACAAACACACACATGCATGAATACATACAGGCACACACACACACACACACACACACACACATGATTACACACACACACACACACCTTAGTGGTGTCCAGATCCTTGTTCACTCTCATTAATACAAATGATACTAAACACATGTAGGGTTAGGTAGCCCTACAGTGTGCAGTATGTTTTAAACAACAGGCAAACATACTCATACACTCACACTCACACTCACACTCTCTCTCTCTCTCTCTCTCTTTCTCTCTCTCTGTCTCTCTCTCTCTCTCTCTCTGTCTCTCTCTGTCTCTAGCTCGCCCCCCATCGTTCCCGGGCTGTCAACCCAGAATGCACCACTCCCCAGGACGCCTTCTTAACCAACATCATCGACTTTGAGGAGTTTGTTCCCCCCATCCCCCCTCCCCCTTACTACCCCCCTGAATACACCTGCAGCTCGGAAACAGACGCACAGAGGTACACACACACGCACACGCACACACACACACACGCACACATCAAAGATTTCATATGACCGACAAGAAGCTCCATTTCTTCTTCTGTGTGTTCATGTGTGTAGTATCACCTATAACGGCTCCATGGAGAGTCCTGTCCCCCTCTACCCCACTGACTGCCCCCCGCCTTATGAAGCTGTGATGGGGCAGAGGGCAGCCAGCCAGGTCAGTGTGTGTGTGTGTGTGTGTTGACAGTTCATACGTGTGTCCATGAACCTTAGTTTCTAAAAGACACCACCTCTGTTTGTTGAGCAGGTGACAGTGTTTGACACCGCCGCCACCGATCAGTCCGGGGAGAGAGTCACTTCCACCGCCTTCAGTGGCGAGGGTGAGAGCCTCACTCCTGCCTCACCTACCCTGCCTTGCCTCTCACACCTGCCTCACCCGCCCTGCCTCTCACACCTGCCTCACCCGCCCTGCCTCTCACACCTGTCTCACCCGCCCTGCCTCTCACACCTGTCTCATTTGCCCTGCCTCTCACACACCTGTCTCACCCGCCCTGCCTCTCACACCTGTCTCACTTGCCCTGCATCTCACACACCTGTCTCACCTGCCCTGCCTCTCACACCTGCCTCACCCACCCTGATCTCCTGACTGGGTGGTCAGCGGGCAGCAGAGTAACCCTAACCCTAACCGCGCTGTGTTCTCCTTCCTGTGATCAGTCTCAATGGACAGTGGCTCCCTGCTCATGTCAGAGATCGTGGACATCCCTGACGACTCCTCTCCCTCCGAGGACTCTTGCCTGATGGAGGTGGGGGTGAGGCCGCGGGGGGAGCGGGGGGCCGGCGAGGGGGGAGAGGCAGGGGAGTATGTCAGCTTCAGGGGGCCTCCGTCCCAGACCCCTGAGAGTCCCCTGGTCGGCCCCAGGGCCAGTCGCTTCTTCAGAGGGGAGAGGTCCAACTCCTGTTCCTCCCCCAGCACGGCTACCACCACATACAGGTAAACACAGGGAACACACACACCATGGTAACACACCTGTACACACACACACTGATACACTCTGTCTCCTCCCAGGTCTCCAGTGTTGCGTCGGCAGGCCATGTTAGCCAGCAGCTGTTCCCAGCTGGAGGTGATAGGGGGCGCTCTCTCCATCCCGGAGATACGTGTCTGCCCCTCCACCCCGTCACGTCGAGAGCCCGCCTCCCTCAGCTCCACCAATCCCTCTTCATCCTCGGCTGTCAATCATCCGGGTGCTCGGGGGGGCAGAGTGCCCCTCCACATGCAGCCCCTGTCGCTACGCCAACGGGAGGGCAGGAGAGGGGAGAAGGATGGAGGTGGAGAGAGGAGGGGCAGCGATGGGCTTCTACCGTTGATAAGGTCACACAGCGAGCCAGGACTTAGCTCCTCTACAGATACAGGTACGATTTTCAGTGTGTCATTGCACACACGTGCATGTGTGTGTGTGTGCCCAACACAGTCTGACTCCCCTCCCTTTCCCTCCTCCAGGTGACTTCACAGGTTCAGTGGGCAGTAAAGGAATAAGTGAAAGAGGCTCTCAGACATCCACAGACACAGGTGACTGGAGATCCAGAGATCATCAATCAGTGCTCTTCAACCCTGGTCCTCAGCACCAAATAAGAGAAATATGCATCATGTATTATATTAACCCTCCATCTCGCTCCCTCTCGCTCCCTCTCTCCCTTGCACTGTAGGCCCATCGTCTGAGGCTTGCCTCTTGCCTCGCTCCTCTCTGGCGCCCCCTGCCTCGCTGCCCAAGAAAGGCAGTGTGAAGGCAGGAGCCACGGGAGGACAATTACCTTCCAAGGTGCCCCCCGCCTCTCCTCTGCACCTGCCCAAAGACTACCACCGCTCCCTAGGAGACCTCAAGGTCGGTCTGCCTGAACAACGCCGTACACACTGTACACGGGGGGTGTTAGGTGTGGTCCTCAGGGCGCACTATCCTGTATGTTCACACTGTACACCGGGGGTGTTAGGTGTGGTCCTCAGGGCGCACTATCCTGTATGTTCACACTGTACACCGGGGGTGTTAGGTGTGGTCCTCAGGGCGCACTATCCTGCATGTTCACACTGTACACCGGGGGTGTTAGGTGTGGTCCTCAGGGCGCACTATCCTGCATGTTCACACTGTACACCGGGGGTGTTAGGTGTGGTCCTCAGGGCGCACTATCCTGCATGTTCACACTGTACACCGGGGGTGTTAGGTGTGGTCCTCAGGGCGCACTATCCTGCATGTTCACACTGTACACCGGGGGTGTTAGGTGTGGTCCTCAGGGCGCACTATCCTGCATGTTCACACACCTTCCCAACACACCTGATTCAAATGATTATTCATGATGACGTTATCCAGCTCTGTGGAAGCCTGATAACAACCATTCATTTGAACCAGCTGTGTCGGAGCATGGACACATCTAAAACCCAGGACAGTGGGCCCTGAGGACCAGGACTGAACACACCTGGTGGACACCATCCACCTCAGATAGATCCAACCATAGATATATATAAAGACTAGATGTCTTACGGATGTCTTCTATTATATTTTAAAAAAATAACATAATTATTCATAAGTATGCAGTGGCATGACGACATCTCTGACTTTGATAACAAACCAAACCGTTTCAAAATCGGTTGAAAATTTAGCAAGTTATGGTCATTTAAAAAGTACATGTAGCACCAACACAATGTTATTGGTGAGCGAGTTGACTGTAGCAAGATGGCCGCCATGTGCGGACGTTCGACTCCGTTAGCCGGCAACGCAGACGAGACATCTACCCTTTATATATATCTATGGATCCAACGTTGAAGTGTCATAAATGTCTCTTTTCTTCCTGTCAGGTGACACGAGGGCTGGTGGCTCGCTTCCTCCAGCGCTCAAAACGAAACTTGGCACCTGCCGCAGAGCATGCTGGGAACACGGGGCAGGGGGCGAAGCGAAGGGGCGGTGCCGAGGGCAACGCTGCTGGTCATCTGCCTTTAGAGCAGGTGACACACACACCTTCACACACACACCATCACACACACACACCATCACACACACACACCTACACTCACACACCTACACACACATACCTACACGCACACACCTTCACACACACACCTACACACACACACCATCACACACACACCTACACTCACACACACACATACCTACACGCACACACCTTCACACACACACCTACACACACACACCTACACACACACACCTTCACACACACACCTACACACACACACACAGAGAAGAACATCTAAACATGATAGTTTTTTATTGCCTACAACACAAAACAACGTTTTTTGATGTAACCGACGTAACCGTCGTCACAGCAACACATCAGCTGACTCAGTGTTCTGTTGTCGTCGTGTCTCCAGGTGTTGCGTAACACTTGGGGGGCAGCACGGACTCACCCCAACCTCCCCCATCACCGCGGCCACCACCATTCTCACAGTGACAGCCGACACAACCGTCGTCACAGCAACCGGTCCCCGGCATTGGAGGGGATCCACTTGCGTAGCTGCGGAGATTTAAGCTCCACGTCCTCCGCGTCGCTACGGCGATTAGTGGCTCCACACGGGTCATCAGGGGCTCTGTACATGGAGTCGGTTCTGTGAAGAGGAGGAGGAGGAGGAGGAGAGGAGAAGAGGAGGGAGGGAAGAGAGGAGACTAATATTGGAACTACCCCCTGTGATTTGGGCAGAGGGCTTCCTTCTCACTGAGTGGAGGGTTTGAGAAGGAGGAGGCAGGAAATGAAAGGGTTCAAAATGTCAACAACACACATATCGTTCAAGTATTTCCTTCTTGATTTTCCTTCCTGACTTTCTCCCCTCCTAGGAGACACCTCTGACTGTCCCTGTCCTTAAACAGTGGTGCTGTTTCCTTCTCACCAACCTTCAACCAGGACAATAGAGGTTAAACGTGAGGTGGGAAGGGTAAATGGGATCCCTGATTAACTTCCATCTGGAGCGCTTATCTTGTCTTCTCCTCTGGGCCCACTGGAAGCTGCAGTCCTTCCAGAGAGGGTCCCTGGGACAGGAAGAGCCTGCCTCACCGGCTCTGCACCCACACCAAACCGCATACACTCAGCTGCATATCACACGCCATACATGGTGCCGTACACCCTGTTTTCTATATCCACATTTCTCAGTTAGAAGAGCACAGGCACCCGGTCTTCCACACCTGCAAAGGTGCACATGCTCTCCTCACCTTCCTCACACAGAGAGATAGATGAAGACACTGTAACCTGGAGAGAGATATTCACAGGTGTTGACGGAACCTTGAGTCCATGGTTTCTTGGCGTCACAGTTGCTTTATTGTGTTGCGATTGTTTTGTTAATCTAGCTAATTTTCTTTTAGCACTGACATGGAAAAATCCCAAATTTGATTTTGTTCTTTCGCTCCATCTCCTACCTCCACCCAACCTTCTAGAGGAGCTTTCTCCTCCAACTGTCACCCCACCCCCACGTCTAGCATCAGACACTGCTTGAGGCCTGGATGCGTATATTCTCTCTCTGTGATTTTCGAAAATTGTGGTTTTGATTTGAATATGTGCATGTTTTCCTACGATCTCCCTGAAAGCTCCAGATGTAACAGGAGACTCGTTAAGATGCACCTCTTTTTTTTTTTATCTGGCAAACTGGTCAACTGTGTAGGTTGATACTTCTCTGAATGGCTCTCTGCATGTTTGAAAATGCTTGTTACTTTTGGCTTCCTTCCTCTGTTACTCCTCCCTTGTAGATGTCCCTTTGAAAATGTGCCCATGTACTGCTTTCGATGAGCGAGTGTTGAGGAATTGAACCCACTGTCTTGGATAATCAGCTTTGAAAAATTATCTACTCCCTGTCACAGTAACAGTGACATGGTTGTTACCACTATTCTTGCCGACATGACAAACTTAAGATTCTCTCTCACATAGTTGACCAAACTGTGGTGTATATCTATGACTATGGTTAAACCACTCCTGTTGTGTATTAAAAAAAAATTCACCTCGGTATAATTCTGAAAGCACTAAAGAGGTTCTCGCAATAAATGTACAGACGTGCTTGTGTAGATGTGAGGATTTAGGAGACTGTGTAGTAAACAGGATCTGAGAGGTCTGCGCCATCAAAACATTTAGGTTGAGTGATAGTGGTCATTATGAATAATGACGAATAATAAAACGAATAATATCTGGCTACTGGATTGGTCTATCCTGCCACCTGACCTAAACCAAGTGATGCTCACTGAGTCAAGATATCAAGATATCAGCCCCGTGTATGGGAAGTTTTGAATATAGACACTCGTAAACGGGATGTAACTGACAGAAACATTTACACTCACTCACTTGCACACAGACACACTGGGCTGTGTTTAAAGTGGAGCGATTGTTTCTACCTCCAGTCTTGCACATGGAAACATTATTTGAGGAAATGTATGGCTATGGCTTGACCTGATCCTTGAGACCTAAATAAAGTTAATATATTCAATATGACATACATTTTAAATGCGGTTCTGATGATAGAACGTTTTAATGCGATGTTATTCAGCATATAAAATAAATTATACACAACTACATTTCAGTTTCCGTAATGTGTTCTGTGAACAAAACGAATTCCAATTTAGACCTTGCGTGGGAATGTTTCTAATAATCTGTGTTTCTTTTCATTATACACACAAGGTCATTTTCTTGGCTTGTGCACGGTTTTATAATTCACAGCTAATCAACGTATCCTTAGTTATATAGTTAAAATGTTTAATCGACACGATCAAAGTGACATTGAGCATGGGGGCAGGTCTATTATGGAACCTTGAGCCTCCTACAAGCTATCATCAGACACACCAACAGCCCACCGACCATGTACGCTTTTATTTTTCATGAGTCCTATTGGTTAGATGTCTCAAAAGCCCATCCTGGTTCGATGGCAATAGCGAATGAAAATTCTCGATGTCATATGAAGCCTTGTTGGTCCACGCCCATGTCGCGATGCGCGAAGGCTGTCGGGAGAGTTAGTCCACTGTCTAAGCGATAAAATTGATTGGAACGGCAGAGAAAACTACAACGCACAGATCTCCTTCCCTAAACTAAAAGCAACGACAGAAGCAGCTTAGACAGACTTGCCTCCAGTGTCACTGCAGACGAAGACGGGCACACTATGGTAAGGAGTTAATGTTGTCTTATTTTAAACGTAATCAATGCATGACAAAGCTAGCGCTAGTTCTAAACTAGCTAGCTAGCCAGCCGAGCACGAAGAGATTTCAGCCTGGTCAGACCAACGCTGCCAGCCAGCTAGAGTTAGCTAACTAGGATTCTGCGTCTCTTGCCAAGGTAACCTACTAATTATAGTAACTGTCCTCTTCTCCCCTGTCTGTTGTGCAGGGTGACAGTCGTTGCAACGGGACACACTCCTTGGGGTCAGAGCAGTCGGACCCCGAGTTGTTTGAAGCCCAGTTTCAGGAGCTGGTCACTGAACTGACGGAGAAGGACTTAACAGACGCCGTCCTTGCGGATGCTCTCAACAGACTAAGAGAGGTAACTACAGTCCATCCATTAGTGTCAGTCAGGAGAGAGTAAATGGGCGAAACTGGAAGGCTGTCAAGCTGTGTTGTAAACTTTGTCTTGTGTGCCTTATTTGAGCACATGGGTGTGTGATCAGAAACGTTTTATATTTCCCTTAAACTCTCTCCCTCTCTTTCTCTGTGTCTCTCCTGCTCTGTCTCCCAGGTGTTGATATACAATGCACCTGGAGGCAAGAGAAACCGAGGTCTTTCTGTAATTTGTTCCCTGCGAGAGCTAGTCCCTCCCACTGAACTCACTCATGACACAGTGCAAAGGGCCCTCCTGGTTGGGTGGTGCATTGAGCTGGTAAGAGCATGGACCAATCATTATTGAGCATGAAAATGACACGTTTTCCTCAGTTTTCACACACCAAAGGCAAGTCACTAACACAGAATCAAAGTTACAAAATACACTTAATTGTAGGTCAGGGGTTGCTGTCTGTCCTAGCTATAGTCAGTTATACCTGTCTGTCTGTGTAGCTTCAAGCTTTCTTCCTGGTAGCTGATGACATCATGGATGCCTCTGTGACTCGTAGAGGACAGCCCTGCTGGTACAAGAGGGTGAGTCTGTCTGCCTGTCTGTCTGTCTGGCCTCTTGATCATGATGAACAACAACAACAGGAGATAAGACTGTTTGTTTTTTCCAGGATGGAGTTGGTCTAGACGCCATCAACGACTCTTACCTGCTGGAGGGGGCGATTTACAGGCTGCTGCGTAGACACTGCAGAGAACAGCCCTACTACCTGCACCTGCTGGAGCTGTTCATGGAGGTAGCACATGCACACAGGTTACACAGGCTCTCGGATTTGGGTGCCATTGTCTGACACACACACACAGGCACAGACAAGCTCATAATGATGTGTGTGTCTCTGTGTATCAGACATCCTTTCAGACAGAGCTGGGTCAAGCTCTGGACCTCATGACGGCTCCTCCTGGCCAGATTGACCTCAACAGATTCTCGATGGAAAGGTGAGGCAGGGAGCCCGGACTGAACGATGAGGGAGCTGGACGTAGAACAGGATTGAGGTCTTTAGAACAGAAATGTACTGTTGTGTTGCTAACACGTTGGATTTTATTTGGGGCTAAAACCCGCATTATCTTCTCACACTCTCTCTCTCTCTCTCTCACTCACTCACTCACTCACTCACTCACTCACTCACTCACTCACTCACTCTCTCCCACTCTCAGATACAAAGCGATAGTCAAGTACAAGACTGCCTTCTACTCCTTTTATCTCCCTGTGGCGGCTGCTATGTATATGGTGAGTGTGTAACATTGATGGACCTGTAACTACAATAGTATGTGTAACAGTATAGATATACCAGGTCAGAATCAGCTTTTTTCGCTAAGTAAGTTTGCACAAACAAGGAATTAACTATGGCAGGAAGGTGTAAACATATGAGTTTTAAATATAAAATGTAGAAAATATAAAATGTAGAGCTTGGTGTTTTAACTGTGTCCTGTGCTGTCTCTGCAGGCTGGGATTCAGAGCGAGGAGGAACACAACAATGCCAAGCACATTTTACTGGAGATGGGAGAGTTCTTCCAGATACAGGTGAAACAGAAACACCACTGCTAGCATAACCCGCTTCCTTGAACTCCTGCAGTAAAAGGCCAGCCAAGTTTTAGCAGTGTTCTGTCTACTACAAGCATGTGTGTTTTTGTTGACGATGCTTTGCTGTTGCCAGGACGACTACCTGGATTGCTACGGCGACTCTGCAGTGACGGGGAAGATTGGTACAGACATCCAGGACAACAAGTGCAGCTGGCTGGTTGTCACGGCGCTGGGGGTCATGACCTCAGAGCAGAGGGCCGAGCTGGAGGTGAGCGAAGCGACATCACACACCTCCTCCTCTCGTAGCACTAGGCTCCGTGACACGCATCACATCCTGTCCATTCCAACATGCCCTGTGCGATAAGCCATGTGAATAGGGCTGAATTGCTTTAACAAGTTATTGTATCAGTGAGCATGTGAATGAATGCCTCGTCTCCTCTGTGGAACATGGGGTTCCTTGCTCAACATTGATGAACGTATGCAGCCGGAAACTTCATTCATGAAAACACTCAAGTTTTCAGGATGAGGAATGAACATTTTAATGTTCTCCCCTCAGTCGTGTTACGGTCGCCATGACGACGCCAGCGTGGAGAAGGTCAAGGCGTTGTACGACACCCTTCAGATGCCAGCACTCTACCGACAGCACGAGGAGGACAGTTACCAGCGGTTACAGAAACTGATTGCGCTTCATGCCCAAAGCCTTCCCCATGCCGTCTTCCTCAACTTCGCCAAGAAAATCTACAAAAGGAACAAGTGAAGTTTCCTGTTAGCGCTACACCCAATCAGGACTGGACTGGGAGTCTGACACTTATCTGGGGCCATTTAGGTCCCTATTTCCTTCTCCTTGATTCCACAGATATTTCATGTAAGAGAGACTTAAGTACCGTAGGGCTAGGTAGCATCCTAATCGTAGGTGTTGAAGGCGAGGGGAAGGAAGTAGAGATATAAATGAAACTAGTCCTTTAAATGCTTATGAAGCCTGAACTCTGCTTCAGAGAGAAGCTGTCCACTCTGGAACCCTCTGGATCGTACACATTCTGCCAGATCAGAGGAATAGCCTAATCTTTGTTTGGTTGATAGATGCGATGATGCCTGTTCCTGTTCACTAGTACGTTGCCGTACCAACACTGCATGTTGCCGTACCGACACTGCTGTAAAGATCTGACACAGGAGCACAGGGTCCGTGTCTGGATTCTGCGCTGTGGGACAAAACCATGTTCTGTTTTCAATTTTTATTTACCCATGTCTGTCATGTTGTTGATATTATTAGAAAACATATTTTCTGTCGTTTTTAAGTCTTTCACCAACTCTGAGGTGTTCTAAGAATTACGATGATAATTTTAAAGTGACGCCTGAAATCTACATACAGTGAGTTGGGGTTATTTAAAAATTCAAGGACTTTTTCTGTCATCCGTACGCACACACACTTTTTAAGCTTCTCTGTTAGTCTAATTTAAATATGCATATCTACCTGTTGAGACTGGCATGTCATTGCTTTATTAAAGAAATGATCCCAAGAGCTGTGAGTTTGGATGATAAATGTTTTTGCGATTGTGAACAACTCAAGAATGAATTATACTGCAATGGAGGTGGACCAAAATCAATGGGAAATGGTGGTATATTTTAAAATGTTCCTTTTCAGGCAATCATTTCTTCGAATGAGGAAGAAGGGAGCGGGCTGGGGAGATGGAGAGGATGTACTGGTGAGGTAGGACAGAGGTGTGGTTACTGATTGCGTCGAATGGGCGGAGGGCGATGACGAGAGAGAAGGAGGTGGTCGCGAGAGGAGATGCTCTCGCTGTATCTTGGAATCATTCCTCGGTTGGAGGGGTCGCGGCGCTCGCATCCGAGACGGATTCTTACATCTCCATCTTTTAAACTACACTGACGGTGAGTACGTTCTTTTAACTTTGGTCGTTTTTTCTTTAATATCCTACATTACCTTTTACATTTATTTCGACTACATTTCACAAGATCCACTGACCCTGAGATCATCATCATCATTAGGATGTCTTTGATTTGACTGTTGCCTAAGGAACAATTATTCATTACATTCAAGAATTTAAAAGGTTTTATATTTTTATGGGCCTTATTTCATTGGGCTACACTGGATAAAAGCGGGGGTGGATATGTTAGGGCGCTGCGGCTTGGGGTATACTACCTATATCCAGCCCCCTCCCCTCTCCCCGCTCCCCGTCTCCATCAGCTCTATTGGATCGATAAATCCGGTGGTAAATACTGAAGATATGCCTGATAGGAGAGTATTTCTTCTGCGGTGTATCCGCTGTACAGTTATTGCTTTTTTCAAGATTTCTCGTGCATAACTAAAGACTTGAGTTAGGCCCGAAATAAGCGCTTTTTGGTAGTGATTTACAGTATATTTTCGGCCGTTTGATGTGAAGGGCACCGAGGAATATGAGCAGTATAGCCTACGGTGGATGTGCCTTAAAAAGACAGACTCGCTGTTAGTCACTGCGCTGCTGCTTGGTTTTTTTCTGCTCTAGTTGTTCTAGAATATACTGGTATGTTTATGCGTCCTTTAATGTACAGTATGTCTAAACACTACATTGAGTGTAATCTTAAAGTTTCCCTTTATCAATGTATTTATCTAGGACAGTAAACCAAAGCAGTGACAGTGTGTGTATTTGTGCGTATAACAGAAAGAAAAACCCTATAGAAAGAGAAAGATGTGAAAATGATAGTGGGGGAAACGGAAGCATTAAGATACATAGAGAAAGACACTTCACATTAAATCTCTTCTAAAGGCTGTGCCTTCATGGCTCAATTGAGCGGAATCTCAAGGCTAAGATACTGAGGGATGTTGGTAATTGTTAATTAGTTGAAGCTATTTTTTTTGTGGAGATCTCAGCTGACATTTGGCAGAGGGAGGGGGGGGGTTGTGTGTTTATGTGGGCTCGTGCGTTTAGTGAGTTTGGAAAGGAGAGAGGGAGAGAAGGAAGAAAAAAAAAAAGATTTAGATCCAGCCGCTCCCAGCACTCGGTTAATTACGTAGCTAAGAAAGCCCAGTTTGATGTAGGGTCCTGGGGATGGTTTCAACTTCAAAGATGTAATAATATTTAAAATTTGAACAGAACAAGATCGAGGTCTCTTGTGCTGATTATGGAACATGGTGACGTAGCGTCCAGTGTCCGCTGACTCCCGTATCTCTTTTGATGTTTCAGGACCGTTGGACTCGTGCCAGAATGTGACTGCCATGGCCTGTCTCGGTTTGGATCCTTCCGGTCTTTAGATAGAAAACCCAATCCAGGTTTCTATAGCAACAGAAATAACTGACTGTCGCAAAAGTATGGCTTCCGCAATGCACTCCTCCCGCGCCGCGCTGCCCCTGAGGCCTCGACGATTCGACACAAGCAGAAGAACCAACACCAGCGTGGAACCGAAGACCCATGGCCCGGGTTTCCGGAGGGAAGATAAAAACATGAACACCCTCTCCACCTCCTCGCCACGTCGACCTACCAAAGTGCCCCCAGAGTCTTCCAGGGTGAGGGTGGGGCCCCAGGCACGTGGGCCTGTGGTTCAGTCTAGACTGGGCCTACAGAAGCAGACCTCCGGCCCTGCCACCAAACCCAAACCCAAGAGCATCCGTGCGGCAGCAGTGTCTAACGTAGCTCCTCCTCCTCCTCTTCCTGTCCTGGATCCTAACTGTAACGAGCCCAGCCTGCCGTGTCTATGCTGTGATGGGCGCTCTCCACAGGACAACAACAGCATGTTCAACCACAACCACAACAACAACAACACAGTCTCTATCAGACATCAACTCAAACTCCAGCCTCCTCCTCCACCCCCACCACTGAGGCAGGAGGGGTCAGGGGTCAAGGCCCAAGCCCAGCCCCAGGCCAGTCCCGCCCAGCCCCAGCCACCTGACGCCTCCTCCCCCCCTGCTGCTTTGGAACTGGAGGTACAGAAAGTAAAGGAGAGCTCGAACGTGGACAACAAAAAGGAGGAGGAGGAGGAGGGAAGCAGCGTGGATGTTGATATCGAGGTTGATGTGGACGAAGATGACGATGAAGAGGAGGGAGTTGATGATGACGATGAAGATGACGATGACACGCTTGTCCCCTCGTGCTGTGACTGTCCTCCCTCCCTCTTAGACTTCTCTCTCTCCTCCTCCACCTCTTCCTCTTCCACCTCCATCAGCTCCTGCTCCGATCTGGAGCTGGACTGCGCGGATCTCTCCATGTCTCTCTCCTGTTCCCAGACGCACTCTGATCTCTCTATCGCCCTCTCACCCCAGGATCATGCGTTTGCTCAGGCTCCTGAATGCTACCCTCCTTCTAGTTCGCCCCCCACCCTGCCTCTTCAGGTCTCCGACCCCTCCTCTCTCTGCTCTGCGTCGCGTTCCCCCCCTCCCCTCTGCTCCCCCGACGAGGGGTACCCCTCTGCCCCTGCCTCCCCTTCGTCCGACTACCTGGGAATCAAAGGCCAGGCAGGGCATCTGGGTTCAGGGGTCAGTAAACTGGGCCTCATGGACTTCCTGGAATCGATGGGAGAGTTCGGAAAGATGGAACGCTTCAGTCAGGTGATCCAGGTGGCCCGCTGGGACCTGGATGGGGATCCCTCGGGAGAGCTGCTGAGGGATCGACTGGATCACCTGGATGGTCTGGAAAAGGTCAACAGACAGGTTAAGCTGGCCCACATTACCAGGCTCCACGAGAAGGGTCTGGATCTGGCCGATCTGGGAGAGGCAGATTTCTCCGATGTTTTGGATGAGATGGGGAACGTCGACATTCCCTGGAAGCTGTACAAAAGACAGTCGTTGGGAGATTCCCAGGAGTTCTCCGATGCTGGTGTGGACCTCACAGCCCCTTCAGACTCCGAGGAGACCCTGGCTTCAGACTCTCTGACTCCGTCTCCCGTGGAGCCTCCGCCTAGACCTCCCAAACCACCCGCCCGCCACGCCAGCGTGAACTCTGACCTCCACACCTACATCAACATCAGCCGAGAGCCCTCCTCCATCTGCACCTCACCCAGCCCCATCCTCTCCACCTTCTCCCCAACCTCCTCCTCCCCCTCGTTCTCCACCTTCAGGTGTGAGAAACCCCTGCCCCCGTCTCCTCCATCCATTCCTCCTCTCCCGGTCTCTCAGCCCATCCCTTACTTCTCCCTCTACGCTGGCCCTCCTCCCCCCTCCATTCCCTCCCTCCTCCCCCCCATCCCTCCGCCTCGGAGGCGACACCTCGCCCGCAAGGAGGCGCAGAGGCTGGCCGCTCTCCAAGCGGAACAGGAAAAGACCCCCTTCTGCCTACCCCCCCCCACCTCGCGTCCCCCTCCTCTCCCCCCTCACCCAGTCATCTCCATCTCCACCTCCTCCCCCCCTGCCGTCCCCCCCCCACCAGCCCTGCCTCCTCCTCCCTCCTTCCATGCCTTGGATGTAGAGATCCGGAAGCTTCTGATGCTGGCTGGACTGACCCAAGCAGAGCTTCAGAAGCTGAGTCCAGAGCTGGGGGTCTGTGTTGGGGGACTGGAGGAGCAGGGAGAGGGTGTGAACCTCCACCTGAGCAGACCTGGAGAGCCACAGGAACGAGGGAGCCGTAGAAGGGAGGACAGAAAGGGGGAGGAGGAATATGATATAGAAGGGATGACTTTGGATGGATGGAGAGATGGAGGAAAGTTAGATGTGGAAAGGCATAGAGGGATGGACGCACTCGGAGAAGCAGAAGAAGAAGAAGCCAAGAAGGAGGAGAGCAGGAGTCCACTGAGGACCACCTCCTTTACCGAGATGGCGAAGAGAAGGAACAGAAGAAGTGGGTTCGGGGCCCCTGAACCCTCCTACAGCACTGGCCTCAGCAATACTGCTGATAAGAAAGCTACAAACATGACCTTTGGGACTTTCAGTTACTCCCCTGTGTTCTCGGATCCCCCTCCCCCTCCTCCTCCACGACCTTTACCCCCAGTCCCCCCCACCCTGCCTCCTATCAAAGTCTGCACCCTCACTGCCAACTCCTTCAGACCTGACCGATTTGATTGGCTGATGGCGTTTTCACCCGACGGGGAAACGCCACCACTGCCCCCGAGAAAACATGAGCTGGTGAATCCACCGAAGAAGACAACCTCCCCGAAGACAACAACCTCCCCAAAGACAACAACCTCCCCTAAGACAACAACCTCCCCTAAGACAACAACCTCCCCTAAGACAACAACCTCCCCTAAGACAACAACCTCCCCGAAGACGACATCCTCTTCAGGGTCTACCTCAGGGAGGGGGTCAGGGTCTGGGTCTGGGTCTGGGTCAGGGTCTGGGTCAAATGTGACAACCTTCAAGGAGCTGCGTAACCGTAGCAAGACCAGCTTCCCCGCCACTCAGATCATAACCGACCCAGACCCCGACCCCAACATCGTCACCCCTGACCCTGACATACTCTACAACCTCAAATGGAGGAGGGAGAAGACAGACGGGGACGACGTCCAATGGGAGTACACCTCCCAGGCTCAGGCCGTCTTCATGAACCCGCCCCCTCTCACCTCATTGGCTGCCCTTAGAGAAATGTTCCAGAAAGAGGATGATAACATTGGACAACCCGAAGTGCGCCCGTCACAGAAGATTGGGTGCTCAGCCAGCGAGGGGGACCTGTGGACGAGGGGGCGAGAGAGAGAAGGGGATGGAGAGATGAGGGAGGATGAGGAAGGAAAAGGAGATGAAGAGATGGAGGTGAGAGGAAGAGCGGATGGAGGAAGAACACTGGAGTCCAGAACCACAGGTGAGTGATGATGATGATGATGGTGGTAATGGTGATGAGGGTGGTGATGATGATGATGATGGTGATGATGGTGATGATGGTGGTGATGGTGGTGATGATGGTGGTGATGATGAGGGTGTTCAGTAGTATGCCTCTAATAGTGAAGATAGTGCCATAAGATTACGATTCTGACGATTCTGAGCAAATAACAGGATTTGAGCAGGTGGAAATTTTGAGACATAGCATTTCCTAATGTCACTCCATAGAAATTGCCACTGTCTGTGAAGCAAATGAGTTTTCCTTTTGAGAGGGAATGTGGGTAACTACTGACAGGAAATGGTGCACGACCACTTTCTGTCCAAAAATACACAGAGAAAGAAAGTAACAGATGGAGATAGATGAAGAAACTGAGAGATGGGGTTCAGTTTTGCACTCATTCTTTGTCAGTGCAGGCCACAAAGTTACGTATGAAAAAACTGAGATGGAAAATAGATGATGATTATAGAGAGAGAGAGAGAGAGAGAGAGAGAGAGAGAGGAGATGATGTGAGGAGAATAGATACGGGAATCGCTACCAGCTGTTTCCTGTGGACATGGTGATCTGGGTGTGATGTCATCGCTGCCTTATTCAATTATTCATCCACTCTGCAGACCAGGGTGGGGGGTAATGGAGAGCCCATGTGGCTCTCCACCTCCTGCTCCATCTCTCCATCCCTGCGTACCCTCCAGTTCTCTCCACCTCCTGCTCCATCTCTCCATCCCTGCGTGCCCTCCAGTTCTCTCCACCTCCTGCTCCATCTCTCCATCCCTGCGTACCCTCCAGTTCTCTCCACCTCCTGCTCCATCTCTCCATCCCTGCGTACCCTCCAGTTCTCTCCACCTCCTGCTCCATCTCTCCATCCCTGCGTACCCTCCAGTTCTCTCCACCTCCTGCTCCATCTCTCCATCCCTGCGTACCCTCCAGTTCTCTCCACCTCCTGCTCCATCTCTCCATCCCTGCGTGCCCTCCAGTTCTCTCCACCTCCTGCTCCATCTCTCCATCCCTGCGTGCCCTCCAGTTCTCTCCACCTCCTGCTCCATCTCTCCATCCCTGCGTGCCCTCCAGTTCTCTCCATCTCCTGCTCCATCTTTCCATCCCTGCGTGCCCTCCAGTTCTCTCCATCTTCCCGTCCGCGTACGCCTCTCTCTCACACCTACCTGTGTGTTTCATTTCCGTCCTCTCCTCTCATGTCTTTTTGTATGACTGATGATCTGACCCTGTTTTGCCCCCCCTCCCCCTGTCAGTCTATCTTCCTATTTTGGTGAGTCATTTATGCTGCTTTCCTCCACCTCATCCTTCCTCTCGTCTGTCCTTGACCTAACCTTTGTTTCTCCTCTCCTCACTATCTCTGGTCTCTCTGCTGGGCTTATCTCCCAGAGGCACATCTAACTCATATCATATTTCCTTAACTCATTTTCAACCTGTGTACAGAAGCCTTGTGGTTTGTGTTTAGACTTTGACACAACAGTAAGGCAGACACAGTAGTCTTCTAACAAATCTGTGTCGATAAGTGTAGGGCTAATGGAAAGAACATATCTTGATGTGGTTGAACCTAGTTTTCCTCTGGTCTTTGTGACACGTTCAAAAAGGTTAAGTGTGTATAATCAAGTGTGTGTGCAACACTCCAAGCTGTTGATGTTCTCCCAGCAGAGTGTTTGTTCCATGAGAAACTAAAGCATGCGCTCTTATCACCGGGCAACCTTCACCACTTCACCACCGTCTCTGTCAGGAAGCCGAAGGTTGTGTATACCTTTAAGACAAAAAGGGGGCGGGACTCTGCCTATGTGACCAATGACAGAGACACAGTGCCAGAAAAACAGGAAGTGCTATAGTTGGGCTGTGTTTGAAAGACAATAAGCTCCACACAAGACAAGACGAGACAAGGTATTGTGGTCTTTTAACTTTAAGCTTTAAGCCAGTCACGTTACACCAAAAGTGTGGTGTCGATAGTAACAAATGTGGAGTCAAGTGAAGAGAAGGACAGTGTGACTGCAGTAACAGAACTCTGAAGACTGACTCAGCATAACACTGTACTGAAGCCCTGGAGAGGGAGAGGAAGGAGGGAGGGAGGGGAGAGTCAGAGAGAGAGAGTCAGAGAGAGAGAGAGAGAGAGAGAGAGAGGTGATTCAGAGGTGATACCTGCTGCATTGTATCACCAGCGAAACCCTGCTCATGACAGGAGCAAGTTTAACAAGGTGTAGACGGGATGAAAGGCTGGAGGTGTTCTAGAGACGGTCTAGAAGCTGCCAGTGACACCAGGGAATCACAGGTTATATATATATATATATAAGGAAATGTACTTCAGTTATCTAGACCTCTTAAACTCAGAACTTTGACTACGGCTCATAACTCGCCTCCATTGACTGTTATGCACTGTGGGTATCTGTGTGTGTGTGTGTATGTGTGTGTTGGACCAGACATTCAGACCTGTGGTCATGTTGATATTGCATGTTTTCTCAAGAGTTCTGCCGGTTTACATTCATGAATCTGCATTCTTCTCTCGTCGGACACTAACATTTTCTCATCTTTCTCTCTCCTTCCCATTTATTTGCTACGTTGGTTTTATTTTCTTCTCCTCATTCTTTCTCATCCTTCCTCACCGTTCTGTTAAACGTTTGGCTTTGCTTCCCCTCCTCCTCCTCACCCCCCTCCCCTACCCCCCTCACCCACCTCACCTGCCCCTCCTCCCCCTCCCTTTTACCCCTGCCCCCCTCCCCCTCTTCGCCTGCCCCTCCTCCCCTCTCCCTGCTGCCCCTACCCTGCCTCCACGGCTTCTGGGCGAGCAGTGTCCTCGCCCCCTCTGTCCCTCGCCCGAGCCTGCGCCCAGCCCCAGCCCTACCCCTACTTCCTGCACTCCGCCTTCCCCCGCTACAGGCCAGGCTTCTGCAGCATCCCAGCCAGACCAGAGGCCCCGCACCTTCACCCTGCGGAGCCCCAACCCAGAGCTAGGCCTCCCAGCCCGTCCCCACCTCCTTCCCCTCCCCACAGCGTCCCAGATTCAGACAGAGACTCAGGGTATCACCATGGGGGCAGGACTGGAGGCAGGCCTGGGTACAGCCCTGACTCTGACTCCAAGAGCGATGAAGGCTTAGACTCACTGCGTGGTTACGGAGGCGACTTCCAGAGAAACATAGACTCGGTGTATCGCTACGTAAACGACTCTCAGACGAAAGCAGACGTGGACCATGGCTTCGGCCGTGACTCCGTCAGTAACTTTGACTCGCTGTACGTCGCTGACTCTGAGAACCCCCCCCCCGCCCACACAGGCGTGCTCACACCCGGCGGCGGCAACACACGCAATCAACGCTGCACCACCCCGTATAAAAACATGGAAGCCATGTTGACGTATGCCCACACACGCACTGTGGGTGTAGAACACGCAGATGCACACTCAAACACACTCGGTGACTCTGCTTACGTAGACAGCTCACACTCACAGCTCACACACGACTCCCCTCAGCCGGGCAGGAACCGCAACATGACCAGGGCTTGCAAAGACCTCCCACCACTGCCCACATACTACCTCTACCATCCCAAGAACTGCCCCCTGCATCGCGGTGCCCCTCCCCGCCTCTCCCCCATCGGAGCTCTCTCCCCCCCTCTGCGCTCCGGTGCTCCCCCTCCTGGTCTGGAGGGCTCCCGTCTAGGCTCCCCCCTCTTCCCCCGCTCGCACACCCTCCCTGCCCTGGCTGCCCCCCTCTACTACCCCTACCTGTACCCGCCCATCCCCCCGAGGAAGCCCCCTGCCCCCCTGACACTCAACCAGACTCCACCGCTGCCCTGTGCGCTGAGTAAGAACTCTCTCTTGTCTCTCTCTCTCTTGTCTCTCTCTCTCTTGTCTCTCTCTCTCTCTCTCTCTCACACCCCCTCGGTCCGTCACTCTGTCTTTCTAACATCCTGCTCGCTTGCCTGTCTGTCTGTCTGTCTGGGCTGAATAGGGGCCTTTCCACCTCGTATCTCCTGTTTGTGCAGATCTGAAGGAACTGGATAGGTGTGAGTCATTTGGCAGAAGCTCCCAGGACACTGCTGACATCAGCACGGTTCCCTCAGATCTGCAGAGGAGATGAGAAGCTTCGTACTCTCTTAGGCTGATCATATTTCTCAGTCTGTCTACCTCTGTGGCCTGTCTGTCTGTCTGTCTGTCTGTCTGTCTGTCTGTCTGTAGACATCCATGTTGTCTGTCTAGTTGTGTTGATATTGCATGTGTGTTTAAATGAATAACCTAGATAAGTTCATGGCTTCTTCACTGATAATGTGTGTGTGCTAGTGGCTACAGGCCAGGCTTGAAACTAACACAGTGTTGAGTGTATAAATGTTACAGCTACATTTATATACCTGGTTTGTGTTGTAGGATTAGTATAAAGGCCAAACTAAGATTGAAATGTGCTTATCGTGCTGAAACCTGTCTTGCATGTGTTTTGGTTTCTGTTTGAGGTGTTCAAACTGTAGGATCTCCCATACCCCCCAGGACCCTCCCTGTGTGTGTGTGCGTGCGTGCGTGCGTGTGTGAGAGAGAGAGTTTGCAAGCGTTAATGTGCGTGTCAAGGTTAATGCATGGCCAACGATCCTCCTATGGATGTGTGCTTCCAGTCCCCTCCTCCTCCCCCCCTCCTCCCCCATGAGAGTGTTGCTATGATCCAGGAGACACGACTGGCTAAACTGCTCCTCTGCTGCTGTGTGCGTTGCCTCGACTACCACCTGGCTACCTGTTCCCACTAATGATACTAATAACGCTTATTCACGTTCTCGCTACTCGCAATGTTTTTTGGCTATCTTGTTGTTATGATCAGTGACCTATGCACTTTGTAAAGCTCTCTCTTGGAAGTCGCTTTGGATAAAAGCGTCTGCTAAATGAATAAATGTAAATGTAAATGTAAATGTTCTGGTATTCTTTAGAGCTGAATGTCATTTTTCCTGTATGGCGTTGGGATCATCAGGTTGTTTTTCTGTGTGTGTTGGTCTCAGCGGTCCGCAGTGTGTCGTTCGCCGGTTCGGAACAAAAAGGCTTGACTTCCTGGATGGGAGAAAATGTGAGGGGTCCTGTGAGAGGTCTTGGGCTGTCCTCTCTGTGCCTGCAGGAAAAGAGAGGTGATGCGACCTTCACACACCGTACACAGTTTACGCTGCCTGGTGTCATACTGCATGTGTTCCCCCCTCGTGGGATGCGTAGCGTGCTGATTGGTTGATCCTCCTCGCAGCTCTGGTCAGTTCGGTCAGCGTGGCGGTGGAGGCGGTGCTGTCCCAGTTCAGCTCCTCCAGGACCCTGGTACAGAAGGTCAGTCCTGCATACACCCACGCAGAATACACTGCCTCCAATACTCCTGTCATCCATAAAATAATTGTTGAAATCTACCTCTCCTCTCTCCCCTCTGTCTATCTGTCTTTTCTCTCATGTCCATAGCCTGTTTATGAGGTACTACTAGAATGACCATAGTCCCTTCTTGTCATTAGTCATGACCCTCCCTGTGCACTAACTCCAGGCTGCTTCCCTACCACCCCTTCATCTCTCTCTCTCTCCCTCTGTGTCCTCCTCTTCTCCTCTCCTCCACTCTCTCCATGCTCATCCATCTTTCTGGCTCTATGCCCTCCTTCTTCACCCCTCACCTTCTCCGTCTCCTGCTCTCCACCTGTTCCCTCCCTCCCCCTCTCCCTCTCTCCCTCTCCTCCCCCTCTCCCTCTCCCTCTCCTCCCCCTGTGCAGGCGCTGTCAGGAGACAGTAGTGTGAATCCGTCTGTGGGTCGCCTGGCGCTGCAGTGCCTCTGCCCCGCCCTGCGCAGCCTTCTGTCCGATGGCCTCAAGCCCCACCAGAATGACCTTATTTCAGGCAGGAGGCCAAATTCAGCCTGGGGACTGGTCCAGGCCTCCACCAAGTCAGGTAGGAAACACTGAGGCTCAGTACCGAGGAGAATGGCCCTCCAGTACAGACAAGACAGCCCCTCTCTACTCCATAAACAACATATCAAAGGCTTCTTTCACTCTGACAGACGTGTGGTTATTGATTTTTCTCATTATAACCTCCTTTGTGTCAGTCTTGCCTTTGTTCTCCATTTCTCTCCTCTTTCTCTCACTCTCCCGTTGTACTCGTTATTCTGTTGAGTCACTCTCCTCCTCCATCCTCCATCTCCTTCTCCTCCCCCCTCCTTCTCCTTCTCCTCCTCCTTCCCCCTCCTCCTCCTCCCCCCCATCTCCTCCTCCCCCCCCTCCTCCTCCTCCCCTCCTCCTCCTCCTCCTCCTCCTCCTCCTCCTCCTCCTCCTCCCCCACCTCCTCCTCCTCCCTCCTCCTCCTGCTCCTCTTCTCTTGTCCCTCCTCCTAGCTTTCTCAGCCTTATTATCAGTGATCTGTTCTTGTTTAATTTCAATGTCAGTAAATTCAGGTTCACGTCAACATAACATATTGATTCAACATCGATTTGTTTTCAGAGCCAAAACCATGTTTTTCTCTGACCCCCCCCCTCCTCTCCACCCTCCAGGGCCTGGTACCGCAGCCTTGCACAGCATTCAGAATCGTGTTGGAGAGCTAACACAGCTGAGACAAAGCAAACACAGGTTCAACGCCTTCCTGCTCGGCCTGCTCAAGTAAGACACGTCTCCTGCATGCTCCTCCACTTGCCTGTTCCACTCCTCCTCTCCTCCTCCTCTCTCCTCCTCTCCTCCTCTCCTCCTCTCCTCCTCTCTTCCTCTCCTCCTCCTCTCCTCCTCCTCTCCTCCTCTCCTCCTCTCCTCCTCTCCTCCTCTCCTCTTCTCCTCCTCTCCTCCTCTCTCCTCCACTCCTCCTCTCTCCTCCCCTCCTCTTCTCCCCCCTCCCCTCCTCCTCCACTCCTCTCTCCTCCTCTCCTGGGGCCTGTGATGGATCCTTGAGTCATCGAGCCGCTGACACACAGCAGATGGAGAAAAGGCTAAATGGAAGTGCGGATGTTTTTTCCAATTAGTGTTATGACAGCGGATGATGTCAACTCATATAAACACAGTAAATCTCACACCATTAGGGTTTATATAGGGGCATTTCATGAGGGGACCTGTATAAACACTCCTTATATATTTTTACATTTAGTCATTTAGCAGACGCTCTTATCCAGAGCGACTTACAGTAAGTACACTTGCACTTATAGCAGTTCATGTTGTTTAATTGTAACTTGTTTAACTACATGCTCTTATGGTTCTTCCCTTTGGCACTTACTTTGGTTGTTCACAATGTGTGCTTCATGTTTTGGCTACTCGCGATGTTTTTTTATCTTGTTGTTATGATCAGTGACCTATGCACTTTGTAAAGCTCTCTCTTGGAAGTCGCTTTGGATAAAAGCGTCTGCTAAATGAATAAATGTAAATGTAAGTACAGGGACATTCCCCCCGAAGCAAGTAGGGTGAAGTGCCTTGCCCAAGGACACAACGTCAGTTGTGTATAACACACCTGATGTTAAATTAACACTTTGAAATGTGCTGTGTAGTAGGTGTGTAACCAGAGATGGTACAGTACACACGTCCTTCACTCAAGTAGAATTTACAGATACTCATGTTTAAAAAGACTCTGGTAAAAGTTGAAGTGCTACACTTTTTCACTCAAGTTAAAGTAAATAAGTGTGAGCTCTGACATTTACTTAGTCAAGTCAAGTTTATTTGTATAGCACATTTCAACAAGGCAATTCAAAGTGCTTCACATAACACCTTTAAAAGCATCAAAACATAATGTAAAAGAAAACAAGATTTAAAACAATTAAGAACATTCAATAAAACATTAAAAACAGTCAAAAAACAAGAAATAGAATACAAGTAAAAAGTAGCCACTACCTGTTGAACATGACATCATCACTTTAAAAATATATATATATATATTCTTGTTGCACTGTCTACCTTGCACCATGGTAGCTTTCTAAGACTAGCTTACGTTTTTTGTCGTTTGCTGTTTTTTCCACACACAACACAAAACCAAAAAGTTTCTAGTTTTTTCAAAACTTGTTTTCAACCTTTCCAAATGTTGTTTTTACACTGTTATTATGTTGTTATTACACTGTTGTTACACTTATTACACTATCATTACACTGTTGCAGAGATGTGAAAAAATCTGCGAAAAAAGTACAGCAACAAACTTAACTTTCCATCTCTGTGTGTAACACATACATGCATATTCTCATATTCAAACATTTTTATTAATTTTTTTCTCACAGCAACAAGCTGCTGGATTTCTGGCTCTCTCACCTGCAGTCCTGCAGTGGTAAGTTCACAGCCTCAGAGTCCTTCACCAGGGCTGCCAGCCTCAGAGTCCTTCACTAGGGCTGCCAGCCTCAGAGTCCTTCACCAGGGCTGCCAGCCTCAGAGTCCTTCACCAGGGCTGCCAGCCTCAGAGTCCTTCACCAGGGCTGCCAGCCTCAGAGTCCTTCACTAGGGCTGCCAGCCTCAGAGTCCTACACCCAGCCTGTCAGTCTCTGTCGTTAAGACTCACTTTCTACCTCTTTCTTCCCAGATGTGCTGGAGACATTTTATCGGCCCACTTCCTTCATGCGCCTGTCCTCGACTTCCTGCCAGCCACTGTTTGAAGAGCTCCTCCTCCTGCTGCAGCCGCTGGGCCTGCTGACCTTTAACCTTGACCTGCTCTTCCAGCACCACCATCTCGAGCCAGCCAATCAAAGCCCAAACATCCCCAGCCCACCCAATCAGGATGCAGGGTTCAGGCTCTCACCACGAGGGTCGGCTGCTAATTGGCTGGGTAGAAGCTACTTTGAGAGCCTGTCAGAGCTTGATTCTGGGAGCGTGGAACTTGAGGAGACCAATGTCAGAGCAAGTTCCTGTTCAATGGCTGATCCGCTGGTTGGAGGGTTGGGGGAGTTGGCCAATGGCGGTGTGGCGTCTGTGAAAGTCCCTGTCGGTGTGGGGAAGACAAGCCCTCAGCTTCTGTGGGTGCAGGAGAAGGAGATAAGGAACATAGCGCCCCCTAGTGACGGGGAGGCCAGCTTATCCCAGCAGGCCGGACAGGTAATTGCATCTCTGCTGGTTTTAATGCCCCAGGGTGTGTGATGGATGTGTACGGTAGATGTGTACTGACTTAATGATTGTGTCCGTTCTCTGCTAAGGTCATCCAGCAGGGATGGGGGGCTGTGATGCGCTGGGGGGGCCGGCTGGGCCAGAACCTGACAGAGCTGAGCCCAGGGGTGACCTCCAGACCTCCAGACCACCAGGGCCAGGCTCAGCAGACTGACCCCAGTGGAAGTGAGCGTCCTCGGGAAGACGGTGTTGCTGCTGTCCCCTGGAGCTTTGGGAGACTGTTTGGAGCCTCTAAAGACTCCATGACACCCACCCCGCCCAGCAGGTCAGTTTGTGTTGTGTGTGTTGACTTGTGTGTTGACCTCTCCGTGTGTGTGTGCTTTCAGTACATGTAACCTGTCCCCCGACACACAACACACTTAATTCTCTCTTTTTCTTCTTTTTTTTCTCCTTTATGTCTCTCTCTCTCCTCCACCTCTTCACTCTCGTTCGTCTCTCCAGACGTCCCTCTCAGTGGCTGGCTCCTGGTGTGACTGTCTTGACCCGCATGGTCAGCAGCAGTTCCACCCCCACACTCAAGAGGGCGCTGGAGCCCGAGGCCAAGTGCCAGATAGAGATGGAGAGCCAGAGGGAGGGGGACACCGAGGAGGACACGGACAAGCCACGCCCCCTCAGGTAGGACACACGGGAGGAGGACAAACACGTGTTGCTGTTCCTTTAGATATTAACGAGGTTGTGTGGAAGTATGCTAATCACGGACACCGTGTGCGCCCCCTGCAGGTCGGTCAGGACACTGTGCGATCACTCCGGCACAGGGGCGGAGCTTAGCTTCCAGAAGGGGGAGGAGCTAGTCATCTTGGGTGGCGTCGACCACGACTGGATTCGCTGCCGTCAAGGAGAAAAGGAAGGCCTTGTGCCCATTGGCTACACCTCCTTAATCATGTGACTTCAGTTGCCGGATTGCTGCTGATATAAGAATTTAAGAACAAAAACAAAAAAAACACTAAAAAGATTAACAATGAGAGGTTGTGTTCAGGTAATAATACTCTGGAAGAGATAGTTCACACTTAAATCAAGATGGTCTGAAATGTAGGTACATAGCTTACAACACCATCTGCTGTATTCAGTTCACCGTGTGAGTAAACAGCAGCGCTAACCCACACGTGAACATGAGTGGGTCCACTTCAGGTACAGCAGATGGTGTGCAATAACAACTCAAATCTACAACACTTCTCATCTTTGAATTCGGGGTGATTTATCTCTTGTTCCTTGTTTCTCCATCCTCTCTCCTCGGTGACCAAAGATCTGGCAGCATCTGGATGAGTCTGAGCCAGATGAGATCTGTGCTTAATTCAGCTCATCCACGCGCTCTCAGATCTGTGGTCACTCTGAGGCGTGGCGGCCTGCTGGTCACTTGTTTCCCTGTTGCGTCGTCGTAGAGACGGGGCTCAGACCAGCCGGCCGCCCAGTGAAGGAAGCCGTGTTAGATTATTGGCCCGTAGTTCCTGTTGCGTAGAGATGTAACTTAGTGACCCGTAGCTGTGTTCTGTGACCTCTCTGACCACCCCGATATCCCTCCCCTGTGGCCTGGTTTGTGTGTTGACATGTTTCTGCAACTCTTAAGCATTAAATGATAACTATTTGACTGTATAAATATACATACAAAATATATATAGGTATATGAATATAGACTGGTTTTACCAAGATAGATAGAAAGATGGATGAACACGAGAAAAACAGATAAGCGATAAGTAAAAGATAAAACTTTCAAGGTTGATCAAGAGTTTTACTCGTAAGTGATCGGCCATTTGATTTTGCTGCTCTCCCCATATCTCTTAATCACCAATCACAATTCTAGTTTTTAGTAGCCCCTCCCCCACACACACTGTGGATGTGCTGTGTCACGTGATCTGGTGTCTGAAGGCTTCTTCCTGTGTGTTGTATTTCCTCACACTCTCTTAGCATCATATCCACATCATCGGTAGATATAATCTCATATGTTTAGTCCCTGAATGCGTAGGACTGTGAATGCTTTGAATGAATGCAAAAGAATATCTATTTAGCCAACATATCTGCCCTACTGTCAAGACAGCACAGTATACTCTAACTAGCGTAGCAGTACTGTAGCTGAGATATGCTCCTCCTCCTCAGTCTCACATCCAGATACTTCATAGGCTACCAGCTGAACCATCCACCTCGCAGACACTCAGAACTCGACCAATCAGAGCTTACGAGCGTATTTTCCTTGTCTCTTATTGGACCACAGCTGTAAAACCCCACACCTGTGTGAGTGAATGGCTGCCTTGTCTCAGAGTCTGTGTGACTGAACGGTCACATGCTACCTTACCCTACTTGTCATGTTTAAACATGTGAGATGATCATCGTTAATATTATTAGTAGTGGTAGTGCAAGATGTTCAAGTGGTAGTGTATTGATAACAATGTTTTATCACTAACAAAATGCTGTATGGTATTTTAGGATTTGGTTGGTAGTTATTCTGTAGACTTAGCGTTATGACTATGCATATCATGTACTTCTCAAAGCTCTCTGATGGAGATATTCTGCGGTGATCATAGTTTATTTGCTTTTAAAGCTACCCTCCATACTAGAATGCAGTACTCCAGACATTCAAGTGTCTTTTGTAAAGTCTTATATTACTACACCTACCTTGAATGACCTAACCCTTAACTTGAATTCAGGAAACGCAACTGTTGAAATGTCTTTTGATTGGCTGGGAAAGGCGCAGTAAAGGTCTTAATGCCAACAAGCCATGTAGCCATGTAGAGTATAATGTTACTATGACGATGCTCAAGGGGAAAATGACCCTGGCAGCCATATTTTCCAAAAGTACTGTATGGTGTCTAGTTAGGAATACACACCCGCCATCTGAGGCTGCTATTCAATGTCTAAGCCCTAGACAATATCAATGTATTTGCAGATAAATAATAAACAATAACTATAAGGTAGTATTGTGTTTGTCGAGATTACCCATTTATCTTGATGGTTTAGGATTTTGTTCTGGTTGATTCAGGTTTATTTTTACGTTTGATGTTTAATGATCGTCTTAATGCTTTTGTATCAGATGTTAATCAGCCGTCTGAGCACCCCGATCTGTCTCTCTATCTATCTGGGGTTCTGCGTGCGTTAGTGTGTGTGCGCGCGCCTGCACATGCACGTGTGAGCGTGCACGTGTGAGGGTGCACGTGTGAGCGTGCACGTGTGTGTAGCAGTGTGTTTCTGTATCTTCTGGTGTGATGTAGCCTGCCCTGCCCTCTATCTTACTGTTGCATTTATAGTAGCTACTGCCCCTTTAGTGTCAGTCACAGTCAAACCCCTGCATGTGCTTGTTTGTAAATATATACAATAAATAATCAATATACACCAGTCCTTCCTCGTGTGTTGGTGTGTTAAGGGGTCATGGGGTGAGGGTCAGACAGACTTGGATAGAAAGTCTTCGGTAGACTGTTCCTATGATCTCCAGAAAGGGTCATGAGAGGACTGCGCCGCAGTACTCCCCTCTCACCACTAGAGGGCACTGTTTGTCCAGTCATGAGGGCTAACCTGAAGGAGCTCCAGTAGAGGGCCCTTGTAGACTGAGGAACATCTGTTAGCTTGTACAGTCTCACTCCGCCAACAGTTACACGAACTCATCAAACACGGTCGCGTTGACGAAAATTGCATTTTATTGTCATCAATATAAAGGCAAAGGTTTGAAATGACATTCGTTGACAATGAGCTATGCTTTTCTTCTTTTCGATACAGTTTTCAGAATCTATCGCGAAATGGTACATGTCATGCAAACTAAATATATAGGTTTTGTATCTTATATTTGCTAACAAGTTAACCACTGGCAATGATGTAGTGCTTTCAGTTTAATATGAGAGGAACGACACATGTAAACAGTCAAATAAATGGCACTTTCTTGGTTTGGTGATGCAGGCAAGCCACCTCAAACCACAGAGAGAGCTATCGTATATAAACGCAACACTAGCAATCTGTTCTTTTCCCTGATTGTCCGACCCAGCTACAAAAAACAACCACCTTCCACTTGGGGAAAAAAGCGAACATGTCAAATAGAAAACAAAACATTAAAAAAGTCAAACTGTATACAATCATAGGCCATTAAAAGAGAAATATTTGATCCAATTTCACATTGGTCAGTTTGTTTAAATACGTTTTAGTAAAATGAAGGCCTTTGATTAGCTTTTCCTCTTCTGTATAATACTAATAATTACATTACTGATATCTGAGAAAGTGCATAAATCTATGAGCTTAATTGTTCTGTTCACCCTATGTATATGCATGTATATATATATACTGCATATATAAATACAGTATATATGTTTGTGTATGTATGTATGTACATTCACATGGAGCTCAATGCCATTACATTTCTACTGTTACCCCATGTATAAGAATAATCGTACTACTAAATCTTTACAGGTAAATGAGCTTAAATGACCATATTCACCAGTTCACTATCAAATCAAAACGGGAAATGGGAGATATTGCTTTAAAGACTGCATTCATTTAGGTACATACTGTTTACTACATGGCACTTCACCACAGCAGTATGACTGGGGGACTCTCTCTCTCCCCCTCTCTCTCTCTGATTGTTCCTGCTCTCTCAGGAGAGGGAAACAATATCAAAGGCCATCTGAAGTTGAACAACATCACTCGAGAGCTCGTACCCTCCCCAGACACAACACGGGAAAATACGCACACGAATACATACCACCATCATTTATATCTACTGTGTTTATATATATATATATATATATATGCCGTTATTTGAGAGCGCTAAATTTGCCCTTTGAAAATAATCTCATTCAAAAACCCTCATTAAAAA